>NW_026112883.1:0-55469 GCF_024323335.1 Lathyrus oleraceus
TTAATAGTGAAAAGAAATAAAATATATACAATCAAAGCGCATGAGATATCAGGTGCGATCATACCAGCACTAATGCACCGGATCCCATCAGAACTCCGCAGTTAAGCGTGCTTGGGCGAGAGTAGTACTAGGATGGGTGACCTCCTGGGAAGTCCTTGTGTTGCACCTCTTTTTTTGCGATTTTTTAAATACTTCTTTTTATTTCTGTTAATCGGCGTAAAAGAGTCGGAAAAAGTAGGAGAAGACAAGCATTTCAGCGTTAATTATGTTTGTTTTGCCGTTAATAAGTGAAAGAAATAAAATATATACAATCAAAGCGCATGAGATATCAGGTGCGATCATACCAGCACTAATGCACCGGATCCATCAGAACTCCGCAGTTAAGCGTGCTTGGGCGAGAGTAGTACTAGGATGGGTGACCTCCTGGGAAGTCCTTGTGTTGCACCTCTTTTTTGCGATTTTTTAAATACTTCTTTTTATTTCTGTTAATCGGCGTAAAAGAGTCGGAAAAAAGTAGGAGAAGACAAGCATTTCAGCGTTAATTATGTTGTTTGTTTTGCCGTTAATAAGTGAAAGAAATAAAATATATACAATCAAAGCGCATGAGATATCAGGTGCGATCATACCAGCACTAATGCACGGATCCCATCAGAACTCCGCAGTTAAGCGTGCTTGGGCGAGAGTAGTACTAGGATGGGTGACCTCCTGGGAAGTCCTTGTGTTGCACCTCTTTTTTGCGAAGTTTTAAAGTACCTTTTTGTTCTGTTAATCGGCGTAAAAGAGTCGGAAAAAATAGGAGAAGACAAGCATTTCAGCGTTAATTATGTTTGTTTTGCCGTTAAAAGTGAAAGAAATAAAATATATACAATCAAAGCGCATGAGATATCAGGTGCGATCATACCAGCACTAATGCACCGGATCCATCAGAACTCCGCAGTTAAGCGTGCTTGGGCGAGAGTAGTACTAGGATGGGTGACCTCCTGGGAAGTCCTTGTGTTGCACCTCTTTTTTGCGATTTTTTAAATACTCTTTTTGTTTCGTAATCGGCGTAAAAGAGTCGGAAAAAGTAGGAGAAGACAAGCATTTCAGCGTTAATTATGTTTGTTTTGCCGTTAATAAGTGAAAGAAATAAAATATATACAATCAAAGCGCATGAGATATCAGGTGCGATCATACCAGCACTAATGCACCGGATCCCATCAGAACTCCGCAGTTAAGCGTGCTTGGGAGAGAGTAGTACTAGGATGGGTGACCTCCTGGGAAGTCCTTGTGTTGCACCTCTTTTTTGCGAGATTTTTTAAATACTTCTTTTTATTTCTGTTAATCGGCGTAAAAGAGTCGGAAAAAGTAGGAGAAGACAAGCATTTCAGCGTTAATTATGTTTGTTTTGCCGTTAATAAGTGAAAGAAATAAAATATATACAATCAAAGCGCATGAGATATCAGGTGCGATCATACCAGCACTAATGCACCGGATCCCATCAGAACTCCGCAGTTAAGCGTGCTTGGGCGAGAGTAGTACTAGGATGGGTGACCTCCTGGGAAGTCCTTGTGTTGCACCTCTTTTTTTGCGATTTTTTAAATACTTCTTTTTATTTCTGTTAATCGGCGTAAAAGAGTCGGAAAAAGTAGGAGAAGACAAGCATTCAGCGTTAATTATGTTTGTTTTGCCGTTAATAAGTGAAAGAAATAAAATATATACAATCAAAGCGCATGAGATATCAGGTGCGATCATACCAGCACTAATGCACCGGATCCCATCAGAACTCCGCAGTTAAGCGTGCTTGGGCGAGAGTAGTACTAGGATGGGTGACCTCCTGGGAAGTCCTTGTGTTGCACTCTTTTTTTGCGATTTTTTAATACTTCTTTTTTTTCTGTTAATCGGCGTAAAAGAGTCGGAAAAAGTAGGAGAAGACAAGCATTTCAGCGTTAATTATGTTTGTTTTGCCGTTAATAAGTGAAAGAAATAAAATATATACAATCAAAGCGCATGAGATATCAGGTGCGATCATACCAGCACTAATGCACCGGATCCCATCAGAACTCCGCAGTTAAGCGTGCTTGGGCGAGAGTAGTACTAGGATGGGTGACCTCCTGGGAAGTCCTTGTGTTGCACCTCTTTTTTTGCGATTTTTTAAATACTTCTTTTTATTTCTGTTAATCGGCGTAAAAGAGTCGGAAAAAGTAGGAGAAGACAAGCATTTCAGCGTTAATTATGTTTGTTTTGCCGTTAATAAGTGAAAGAAATAAAATATATACAATCAAAGCGCATGAGATATCAGGTGCGATCATACCAGCACTAATGCACCGGATCCCATCAGAACTCCGCAGTTAAGCGTGCTTGGGCGAGAGTAGTACTAGGATGGGTGACCTCCTGGGAAGTCCTTGTGTTGCACCTCTTTTTTGCGATTTTTAAATACTTCTTTTTATTTCTGTTAATCGGCGTAAAAGAGTCGGAAAAAGTAGGAGAAGACAAGCATTTCAGCGTTAATTATGTTTGTTTTGCCGTTAATAAGTGAAAGAAATAAAATATATACAATCAAAGCGCATGAGATATCAGGTGCGATCATACCAGCACTAATGCACCGGATCCCATCAGAATCCGCAGTTAAGCGTGCTTGGGCGAGAGTAGTACTAGGATGGGTGACCTCCTGGGAAGTCCTTGTGTTGCACCTCTTTTTTTGCGATTTTTTAAATACTTCTTTTTATTTCTGTTAATCGGCGTAAAAGAGTCGGAAAAAGTAGGAGAAGACAAGCATTTCAGCGTTAATTATGTTTGTTTTGCCGTTAATAAGTGAAAGAAATAAAATATATACAATCAAAGCGCATGAGATATCAGGTGCGATCATACCAGCACTAATGCACCGGATCCCATCAGAACTCCGCAGTTAAGCGTGCTTGGGCGAGAGTAGTACTAGGATGGGTGACCTCCTGGGAAGTCCTTGTGTTGCACCTCTTTTTTTGCGATTTTTTAAATACTTCTTTTTATTTCTGTTAATCGGCGTAAAAGAGTCGGAAAAAGTAGGAGAAGACAAGCATTTCAGCGTTAATTATGTTTGTTTTGCCGTTAATAAGTGAAAGAAATAAAATATATACAATCAAAGCGCATGAGATATCAGGTGCGATCATACCAGCACTAATGCACCGGATCCCATCAGAACTCCGCAGTTAAGCGTGCTTGGGCGAGAGTAGTACTAGGATGGGTGACCTCCTGGGAAGTCCTTGTGTTGCACCTCTTTTTTTGCGATTTTTTAAATACTTCTTTTTATTTCTGTTAATCGGCGTAAAAGAGTCGGAAAAAGTAGGAGAAGACAAGCATTTCAGCGTTAATATGTTTGTTTTGCCGTTAATAAGTGAAAGAAATAAAATATATACAATCAAAGCGCATGAGATATCAGGTGCGATCATACCAGCACTAATGCACCGGATCCCATCAGAACTCCGCAGTTAAGCGTGCTTGGGCGAGAGTAGTACTAGGATGGGTGACCTCTGGGAAGTCCTTGTGTTGCACCTCTTTTTTTGCGATTTTTTAAATACTTCTTTTTATTTCTGTTAATCGGCGTAAAAGAGTCGGAAAAAGTAGGAGAAGACAAGCATTTCAGCGTTAATTATGTTTGTTTTGCCGTTAATAAGTGAAAGAAATAAAAAATATACAATCAAAGCGCATGAGATATCAGGTGCGATCATACCAGCACTAATGCACCGGATCCCATCAGAACTCCGCAGTTAAGCGTGCTTGGGCGAGAGTAGTACTAGGATGGGTGACCTCCTGGGAAGTCCTTGTGTTGCACTCTTTTTTTGCGATTTTTTAAATACTTCTTTTTATTTCTGTTAATCGGCGTAAAAGAGTCGGAAAAAGTAGGAGAAGACAAGCATTTCAGCGTTAATTATGTTGTTTTGCCGTTAATAAGTGAAAGAAATAAAATATATACAATCAAAGCGCATGAGATATCAGGTGCGATCATACCAGCACTAATGCACCGGATCCCATCAGAACTCCGCAGTTAAGCGTGCTTGGGCGAGAGTAGTACTAGGATGGGTGACCTCCTGGGAAGTCCTGTGTTGCACCTCTTTTTTGCGATTTTTTAAATACTTCTTTTGTTTCTGTTAATCGGCGTAAAAGAGTCGGAAAAAGTAGGAGAAGACAAGCATTTCAGCGTTAATTATGTTTGTTTTGCCGTTAATAAGTGAAAGAAATAAAATATATACAATCAAAGCGCATGAGATATCAGGTGCGATCATACCAGCACTAATGCACCGGATCCCATCAGAACTCCGCAGTTAAGCGTGCTTGGGCGAGAGGAGAGTAGTACTAGGATGGGTGACCTCCGGAAGTCCTTGTGTTGCACCTCTTTTTTTGCGATTTTTAAATACTTCTTTTATTTCTGTTAATCGGCGTAAAAGAGTCGGAAAAAAGTAGGAGAAGACAAGCATTTCAGCGTTAATTATGTTTGTTTTGCCGTAATAAGTGAAAGAAATAAAATATATACAATCAAAGCGCATGAGATATCAGGTGCGATCATACCAGCACTAATGCACCGGATCCCATCAGAACTCCGCAGTTAAGCGTGCTTGGGCGAGAGTAGTACTAGGATGGGTGACCTCCTGGGAAGTCCTTGTGTTGCACCTCTTTTTTGCGATTTTTTAATACTTCTTTTATTTCTGTTAATCGGCGTAAAAGAGTCGGAAAAAAGTAGGAGAAGACAAGCATTTCAGCGTTAATTATGTTTGTTTTGCCGTTAATAAGTGAAAGAAATAAAATATATACAATCAAAGCGCATGAGATATCAGGTGCGATCATACCAGCACTAATGCACACGGATCCCATCAGAACTCCGCAGTTAAGCGTGCTTGGGCGAGAGTAGTACTAGGATGGGTGACCTCCTGGGAAGTCCTGTGTTGCACCTCTTTTTTGCGATTTTTTAAATACTTCTTTTTATTTCTGTTAATCGGCGTAAAAGAGTCGGAAAAAAGTAGGAGAAGACAAGCATTTCAGCGTTAATTATGTTTGTTTGCCGTTAATAAGTGAAAGAAATAAAATATATACAATCAAAGCGCATGAGATATCAGGTGCGATCATACCAGCACTAATGCACCGGATCCCATCAGAACTCCGCAGTTAAGCGTGCTTGGGCGAGAGTAGTACTAGGATGGGTGACCTCCTGGGAAGTCCTTGTGTTGCACCTCTTTTTTTGCGATTTTTAAATACTTCTTTTTATTTCTGTTAATCGGCGTAAAAGAGTCGGAAAAAGTAGGAGAAGACAAGCATTTCAGCGTTAATTATGTTGTTTTGCCGTTAATAAGTGAAAGAAATAAAATATATACAATCAAAGCGCATGAGATATCAGGTGCGATCATACCAGCACTAATGCACCGGATCCCATCAGAACTCGCAGTTAAGCGTGCTTGGGCGAGAGTAGTACTAGGATGGGTGACCTCTGGGAAGTCCTTGTGTTGCACCTCTTTTTTTGCGATTTTTTAAATACTTCTTCTGTTAATCGGCGTAAAAGAGTCGGAAAAAGTAGGAGAAGACAAGCATTTCAGCGTTAATTATGTTTGTTTTGCCGTTAATAAGTGAAAGAAATAAAATATATACAATCAAAGCGCATGAGATATCAGGTGCGATCATACCAGCACTAATGCACCGGATCCCATCAGAACTCCGCAGTTAAGCGTGCTTGGGCGAGAGTAGTACTAGGATGGGTGACCTCCTGGGAAGTCCTTGTGTTGCACCTCTTTTTTTGCGATTTTTTAAATACTTCTTTTTATTTCTGTTAATCGGCGTAAAAGAGTCGGAAAAAGTAGGAGAAGACAAGCATTTCAGCGTTAATTATGTTTGTTTTGCCGTTAATAAGTGAAAGAAATAAAATATATACAATCAAAGCGCATGAGATATCAGGTGCGATCATACCAGCACTAATGCACCGGATCCCATCAGAACTCCGCAGTTAAGCGTGCTTGGGCGAGAGTAGTACTAGGATGGGTGACCTCCTGGGAAGTCCTTGTGTTGCACCTCTTTTTTTGCGATTTTTTAAATACTTCTTTTTATTTCTGTTAATCGGCGTAAAAGAGTCGGAAAAAGTAGGAGAAGACAAGCATTTCAGCGTTAATTATGTTTGTTTTGCCGTTAATAAGTGAAAGAAATAAAATATATACAATCAAAGCGCATGAGATATCAGGTGCGATCATACCAGCACTAATGCACCGGATCCATCAGAACTCCGCAGTTAAGCGTGCTTGGGCGAGAGTAGTACTAGGATGGGTGACCTCCTGGGAAGTCCTTGTGTTGCACCTCTTTTTTGCGATTTTTAAATACTTCTTTTTATTTCTGTTAATCGGCGTAAAAGAGTCGGAAAAAGTAGGAGAAGACAAGCATTTCAGCGTTAATTATGTTTGTTTTGCCGTTAATAAGTGAAAGAAATAAAATATATACAATCAAAGCGCATGAGATATCAGGTGCGATCATACCAGCACTAATGCACCGGATCCCATCAGAACTCCGCAGTTAAGCGTGCTTGGGCGAGAGTAGTACTAGGATGGGTGACCTCCTGGCAGCGTTAATTATGTTTGTTTTGCCGTTAATAAGTGAAAGAAATAAAATATTACAATCAAAGCGCATGAGATATCAGGTGCGATCATACCAGCACTAATGCACCGGATCCCATCAGAAATCCGCAGTTAAGCGTGCTTGGGCGAGAGTAGTACTAGGATGGGTGACCTCCTGGGAAGTCCTTGTGTTGCACCTCTTTTTTTGCGATTTTTTAAATACTTCTTTTATTTCTGTTAATCGGCGTAAAAGAGTCGGAAAAAGTAGGAGAAGACAAGCATTTCAGCGTTAATTATGTTTGTTTTGCCGTTAATAAGTGAAAGAAATAAAATATATACAATCAAAGCGCATGAGATATCAGGTGCGATCATACCAGCACTAATGCACCGGATCCCATCAGAACTCCGCAGTTAAGCGTGCTTGGGCGAGAGAGTAGTACTAGGATGGGTGACCTCCTGGGAAGTCCTTGTGTTGCACCTCTTTTTTTGCGATTTTTAAATACTTCTTTTTATTTTGTTAATCGGCGTAAAAGAGTCGGAAAAAAGTAGGAGAAGACAAGCATTTCAGCGTTAATTATGTTTGTTTTGCGTTAATAAGTGAAAGAAATAAAATATATACAATCAAAGCGCATGAGATATCAGGTGCGATCATACCAGCACTAATGCACCGGATCCCATCAGAACTCCGCAGTTAAGCGTGCTTGGGCGAGAGTAGTACTAGGATGGGTGACCTCCTGGGAAGTCCTTGTGTTGCACCTCTTTTTTGCGATTTTTAAATACTTCTTTTATTTCTGTTAATCGGCGTAAAAGAGTCGGAAAAAGTAGGAGAAGACAAGCATTTCAGCGTTAATTATGTTTGTTTTGCCGTTAATAAGTGAAAGAAATAAAATATATACAATCAAAGCGCATGAGATATCAGGTGCGATCATACCAGCACTAATGCACCGGATCCCATCAGAACTCCGCAGTTAAGCGTGCTTGGGGCGAGAGAGTAGTACTAGGATGGGACCTCTGGGAAGTCCTTGTGTTGCACCTCTTTTTTGCGATTTTTTAATACTTCTTTTTATTCTGTTAATCGGCGTAAAAGAGTCGGAAAAAAAGTAGGAGAAGACAAGCATTTCAGCGTTAATTATGTGTTTTTGCCGTTAATAAGTGAAAGAAATAAAATATATACAATCAAAGCGCATGAGATATCAGGTGCGATCATACCAGCACTAATGCACCGGATCCCATCAGAACTCCGCAGTTAAGCGTGCTTGGGCGAGAGTAGTACTAGGATGGGTGACCTCCTGGGAAGTCCTTGTGTTGCACCTCTTTTTTTGCGATTTTTTAAATACTTCTTTTTATTTCTGTTAATCGGCGTAAAAGAGTCGGAAAAAGTAGGAGAAGACAAGCATTTCAGCGTTAAATATGTTTGTTTTGCCGTTAATAAGTGAAAGAAATAAAATATATACAATCAAAGCGCATGAGATATCAGGTGCGATCATACCAGCACTAATGCACCGGATCCCATCAGAACTCCGCAGTTAAGCGTGCTTGCGGAGAGTAGTACTAGGATGGGTGACCTCCTGGGAAGTCCTTGTGTTGCACCTCTTTTTTGCGATTTTTTAAATACTTCTTTTTTTTTCTGTTAATCGGCGTAAAAGAGTCGGAAAAAGTAGGAGAAGACAAGCATTTCAGCGTTAATATGTTTGTTTGCCGTTAATAAGTGAAAGAAATAAAATATATACAATCAAAGCGCATGAGATATCAGGTGCGATCATACCAGCACTAATGCACCGGATCCCATCAGAACTCCGCAGTTAAGCGTGCTTGGGCGAGAGTAGTACTAGGATGGGTGACCTCCTGGGAAGTCCTTGTGTTGCACCCTTTTTTTGCGATTTTTTAAATACTTCTTTTTATTTCTGTTAATCGGCGTAAAAGAGTCGGAAAAAGTAGGAGAAGACAAGCATTTCAGCGTTAATTATGTTTGTTTTGCCGTTAATAAGTGAAAGAAATAAAATATATACAATCAAAGCGCATGAGATATCAGGTGCGATCATACCAGCACTAATGCACCGGATCCCATCAGAACTCCGCAGTTAAGCGTGCTTGGGCGAGAGTAGTACTAGGATGGGTGACCTCTGGGAAGTCCTTGTGTTGCACCTCTTTTTTTGCGATTTTTTAAATACTTCTTTTTATTTCTGTTAATCGGCGTAAAAGAGTCGGAAAAAGTAGGAGAAGACAAGCATTTCAGCGTTAATTATGTTTGTTTTGCCGTTAATAAGTGAAAGAAATAAAATATATACAATCAAAGCGCATGAGATATCAGGTGCGATCATACCAGCACTAATGCACCGGATCCCATCAGAACTCCGCAGTTAAGCGTGCTGGGCGAGAGTAGTACTAGGATGGGTGACCTCCTGGGAAGTCCTTGTGTTGCACCTCTTTTTTTGCGATTTTTTAAGTACTTCTTTTTGTTTCTGTTAATCGGCGTAAAAGAGTCGGAAAAGTAGGAGAAGACAAGCATTTCAGCGTTAATTATGTTTGTTTTGCCGTTAATAAGTGAAAGAAATAAAATATATACAATCAAAGCGCATGAGATATCAGGTGCGATCATACCAGCACTAATGCACCGGATCCATCAGAACTCCGCAGTTAAGCGTGCTTGGGGCGAGAGTAGTACTAGGATGGGTGACCTCCTGGGAAGTCCTTGTGTTGCACCTCTTTTTTGCGATTTTTTAATACTTCTTTTATTTCTGTTAATCGGCGTAAAAGAGTCGGAAAAAGTAGGAGAAGACAAGCATTTCAGCGTTAATTATGTTTGTTTTGCCGTTAATAAGTGAAAGAAATAAAATATATACAATCAAAGCGCATGAGATATCAGGTGCGATCATACCAGCACTAATGCACCGGATCCCATCAGAACTCCGCAGTTAAGCGTGCTTGGGCGAGAGTAGTACTAGGATGGGTGACCTCCTGGGAAGTCCTTGTGTTGCACCTCTTTTTTTGCGATTTTTAAATACTTCTTTTTATTTCTGTTAATCGGCGTAAAAGAGTCGGAAAAAGTAGGAGAAGACAAGCATTTCAGCGTTAATTATGTTTGTTTTGCCGTTAATAAGTGAAAGAAATAAATATATACAATCAAAGCGCATGAGATATCAGGTGCGATCATACCAGCACTAATGCACCGGATCCCATCAGAACTCCGCAGTTAAGCGTGCTTGGGCGAGAGGAGACGAGAGTAGGATAGGATGGGTGACCTCCTGGGAAGTCCTTGTGTTGCACCTCTTTTTTGCGATTTTTTAAATACTTCTTTTTATTTCTGTTAATCGGCGTAAAAGAGTCGGAAAAAGTAGGAGAAGACAAGCATTTCAGCGTTAATTATGTTTGTTTTGCCGTTAATAAGTGAAAGAAATAAAATATATACAATCAAAGCGCATGAGATATCAGGTGCGATCATACCAGCACTAATGCACCGGATCCCATCAGAACTCCGCAGTTAAGCGTGCTTGGGCGAGAGTAGTACTAGGATGGGTGACCTCCTGGGAAGTCCTTGTGTTGCACCTCTTTTTTGCGATTTTTAAGTACTTCTTTTATTTCTGTTAATCGGCGTAAAAGAGTCGGAAAAAGTAGGAGAAGACAAGCATTTCAGCGTTAATTATGTTTGTTTTGCCGTTAATAAGTGAAAGAAATAAATATATACAATCAAAGCGCATGAGATATCAGGTGCGATCATACCAGCACTAATGCACCGGATCCCATCAGAACTCCGCAGTTAAGCGTGCTTGGGCGAGAGTAGTACTAGGATGGGTGACCTCCTGGGAAGTCCTTGTGTTGCACCTCTTTTGCGATTTTTTAAATACTTCTTTTTATTTCTGTTAATCGGCGTAAAAGAGTCGGAAAAAGTAGGAGAAGACAAGCATTTCAGCGTTAATTATGTTTGTTGCGTTAATAAGTGAAAGAAATAAAATATATACAATCAAAGCGCATGAGATATCAGGTGCGATCATACCAGCACTAATGCACCGGATCCCATCAGAACTCCGCAGTTAAGCGTGCTTGGGCGAGAGTAGTACTAGGATGGGTGACCTCCTGGGAAGTCCTTGTGTTGCACCTCTTTTTTGCGATTTTTTAAATACTTTTTTATTTCTGTTAATCGGCGTAAAAGAGTCGGAAAAAGTAGGAGAAGACAAGCATTTCAGCGTTAATTATGTTTGTTTTGCCGTTAATAAGTGAAAGAAATAAAATATATACAATCAAAGCGCATGAGATATCAGGTGCGATCATACCAGCACTAATGCACCGGATCCCATCAGAACTCCGCAGTTAAGCGTGCTTGGGCGAGAGTAGTACTAGGATGGGTGACCTCCTGGGAAGTCCTTGTGTTGCACCTCTTTTTTTGCGATTTTTTAAATACTTCTTTTTATTTCTGTTAATCGGCGTAAAAGAGTCGGAAAAAGTAGGAGAAGACAAGCATTTCAGCGGTAATTATGTTGTTTTGCCGTTAATAAGTGAAAGAAATAAAATATATACAATCAAAGCGCATGAGATATCAGGTGCGATCATACCAGCACTAATGCACCGGATCCCATCAGAACTCCGCAGTTAAGCGTGCTTGGGCGAGAGAGTAGTACTAGGATGGGTGACTCCTGGGAAGTCCTTGTGTTGCACCTCTTTTTTTGCGATTTTTTAAATACTTCTTTTTATTTCTGTTAATCGGCGTAAAAGAGTCGGAAAAAGTAGGAGAAGACAAGCATTTCAGCGTTAATTATGTTTGTTTGCCGTTAATAAGTGAAAGAAATAAAATATACAATCAAAGCGCATGAGATATCAGGTGCGATCATACCAGCACTAATGCACCGGATCCCATCAGAACTCCGCAGTTAAGCGTGCTTGGGCGAGAGTAGTACTAGGATGGGTGACCTCCTGGGAAGTCCTTGTGTTGCACCTCTTTTTTTGCGATTTTTAAATACTTTTTTTGTTTCTGTAATCGGCGTAAAAGAGTCGGAAAAAGTAGGAGAAGACAAGCATTTCAGCGTTAATATGTTTTGTTTTGCCGTTAATAAGTGAAAGAAATAAAATATATACAATCAAAGCGCATGAGATATCAGGTGCGATCATACCAGCACTAATGCACCGGATCCCATCAGAACTCCGCAGTTAAGCGTGCTGGGGCGAGAGTAGTACTAGGATGGGTGACCTCCTGGGAAGTCCTTGTGTTGCACCTCTTTTTTTGCGATTTTTTAAATACTTCTTTTTATTTCTGTTAATCGGCGTAAAAGAGTCGGAAAAAGTAGGAGAAGACAAGCATTTCAGCGTTAATTATGTTTGTTTTGCCGTTAATAAGTGAAAGAAATAAAATATATACAATCAAAGCGCATGAGATATCAGGTGCGATCATACCAGCACTAATGCACCGGATCCCATCAGAACTCCGCAGTTAAGCGTGCTTGGGCGAGAGTAGTACTAGGATGGGTGACCTCCTGGGAAGTCCTTGTGTTGCACCTCTTTTTTGCGATTTTTTAATACTTCTTTTTATTTCTGTTAATCGGCGTAAAAGAGTCGGAAAAAAGTAGGAGAAGACAAGCATTTCAGCGTTAATTATGTTTGTTTTGCCGTAATAAGTGAAAGAAATAAAATATATACAATCAAAGCGCATGAGATATCAGGTGCGATCATACCAGCACTAATATACGGATGCAAAATTGCAAAAAAGAATGCAAAAGCACCGGATCCCATCAGAACTCCGCAGTTAAGTGCTTGGGCGAGAGTAGTACTAGGATGGGTGACCTCCTGGGAAGTCCTTGTGTTGCACCTCTTTTTTTGCGATTTTTAAATACTTCTTTTATTTCTGTTAATCGGCGTAAAAGAGTCGGAAAAAGTAGGAGAAGACAAGCATTTCAGCGTTAATTATGTTGTTTTGCCGTTAATAAGTGAAAGAAATAAAATATATACAATCAAAGCGCATGAGATATCAGGTGCGATCATACCAGCACTAATGCACCGGATCCCATCAGAACTCCGCAGTTAAGCGTGCTTGGGCGAGAGTAGTACTAGGATGGGTGACCTCCTGGGAAGTCCTTGTGTTGCACCTCTTTTTTGCGATTTTTTAAATACTTCTTTTTTTCTGTTAATCGGCGTAAAATATCAGGTGCGATCATACCAGCACTAATGCACCGGATCCCATCAGAACTCCGCAGTTAGCGTGCTTGGGGCGAGAGTAGTACTAGGATGGGTGACCTCCTGGGAAGTCCTTGTGTTGCACCTCTTTTTTGCGATTTTTAAATACTTCTTTTTATTTCTGTTAATCGGCGTAAAAGAGTCGGAAAAAAGTAGGAGAAGACAAGCATTTCAGCGTTAAATATGTTGTTTTGCCGTTAATAAGTGAAAGAAATAAAATATATACAATCAAAGCGCATGAGATATCAGGTGCGATCATACCAGCACTAATGCACCGGATCCCATCAGAACTCCGCAGTTAAGCGTGCTTGGGCGAGAGTAGTACTAGGATGGGGTGACCTCCTGGGAAGTCCTTGTGTTGCACCTCTTTTTTTGCGATTTTTAAATACTTCTTTTTATTTCTGTTAATCGGCGTAAAAGAGTCGGAAAAAGTAGGAGAAGACAAGCATTTCAGCGTTAATTATGTTTGTTTTGCCGTTAATAAGTGAAAGAAATAAAATATATACAATCAAAGCGCATGAGATATCAGGTGCGATCATACCAGCACTAATGCACCGGATCCCATCAGAACTCCGCAGTTAAGCGTGCTTGGGCGAGAGTAGTACTAGGATGGGTGACCTCCTGGGAAGTCCTTGTGTTGCACCTCTTTTTTGCGATTTTTTAAATACTTCTTTTATTTCTGTAATCGGCGTAAAAGAGTCGGAAAAAGTAGGAGAAGACAAGCATTTCAGCGTTAATTATGTTTGTTTTGCCGTTAATAAGTGAAAGAAATAAAATATATACAATCAAAGCGCATGAGATATCAGGTGCGATCATACCAGCACTAATGCACCGGATCCCATCAGAACTCCGCAGTTAAGCGTGCTTGGGCGAGAGTAGTACTAGGATGGGTGACCTCCTGGGAAGTCCTGTGTTGCACTCTTTTTTGCGATTTTTTAAGTACTTCTTTTTATTTCTGTTAATCGGCGTAAAAGAGTCGGAAAAAAAAGTAGGAGAAGACAAGCATTTCAGCGTTAATTATGTTTGTTTTGCCGTTAATAAGTGAAAGAAATAAAATATATACAATCAAAGCGCATGAGATATCAGGTGCGATCATACCAGCACTAATGCACCGGATCCCATCAGAACTCCGCAGTTAAGCGTGCTTGGGCGAGAGTAGTACTAGGATGGGTGACCTCCTGGGAAGTCCTTGTGTTGCACTCTTTTTTTGCGATTTTTTAAATACTTCTTTTTATTTCTGTTAATCGGCGTAAAAGAGTCGAAAAAAGTAGGAGAAGACAAGCATTTCAGCGTTAATTATGTTTGTTTTGCCGTTAATAAGTGAAAGAAATAAAATATATACAATCAAAGCGCATGAGATATCAGGTGCGATCATACCAGCACTAATGCACCGGATCCCATCAGAACTCCGCAGTTAAGCGTGCTGGGCGGAGGAGTAGTACTAGGATGGGTGACCTCCTGGGAAGTCCTTGTGTTGCACCTCTTTTTTTGCGATTTTTTAAATACTTCTTTTTATTTCTGTTAATCGGCGTAAAAGAGTCGGAAAAAGTAGGAGAAGACAAGCATTTCAGCGTTAATTATGTTTGTTTTGCCGTTAATAAGTGAAAGAAATAAAATATATACAATCAAAGCGCATGAGATATCAGGTGCGATCATACCAGCACTAATGCACCGGATCCCATCAGAACTCCGCAGTTAAGCGTGCTTGGGCGAGAGTAGTACTAGGATGGGTGACCTCCTGGGAAGTCCTTGTGTGCACCTCTTTTTTGCGATTTTTTAAATACTTCTTTTTATTTCTGTTAATCGGCGTAAAAGAGTCGGAAAAAAGTAGGAGAAGACAAGCATTTCAGCGTTAATTATGTTTGTTTTGCCGTTAATAAGTGAAAGAAATAAAATATATACAATCAAAGCGCATGAGATATCAGGTGCGATCATACCAGCACTAATGCACCGGATCCCATCAGAACTCCGCAGTTAAGCGTGCTTGGGAGAGAGTAGTACTAGGATGGGTGACCTCCTGGGAAGTCCTTGTGTTGCACCTCTTTTTTTGCGATTTTTTAAAAATACTTCTTTTTATTTCTGTTAATCGGCGTTAAAATATCAGGTGCGATCATACCAGCACTAATGCACCGGATCCCATCAGAACTCCGCAGTTAAGCGTGCTTGGGCGGAGAGTAGTAGTACTAGGATGGGTGACCTCCTGGGAAGTCCTTGTGTTGCACTCTTTTTTTGCGATTTTTTAAATACTTCTTTTTATTTTGTTAATCGGCGTAAAAGAGTCGGAAAAAGTAGGAGAAGACAAGCATTTCAGCGTTAATTATGTTTGTTTTGCCGTTAATAAGTGAAAGAAATAAAATATATACAATCAAAGCGCATGAGATATCAGGTGCGATCATACCAGTACTAATGCACCGGATCCCATCAGAACTTCGCAGTTAAGCGTGCTTGGGCGAGAGTAGTACTAGGATGGGTGACCTCCTGGGAAGTCCTTGTGTTGCACCTCTTTTTTTACGATTTTTTAAATACTTCTTTTTATTTCTGTTAATCGGCGTAAAAGAGTCGGAAAAAGTAGGAGAAGACAAGCATTTCAGCGTTAATTATGTTTGTTTTGCCGTTAATAAGTGAAAGAAATAAAATATATACAATCAAAGCGCATGAGATATCAGGTGCGATCATACCAGCACTAATGCACCGGATCCATCAGAACTCCGCAGTTAAGCGTGCTTGGGCGAGAGTAGTACTAGGATGGGTGACCTCCTGGGCAGCGTTAATATGTTTGTTTTGCGTTAATAAGTGAAAGAAATAAAATATATACAATCAAAGCGCATGAGATATCAGGTGCGATCATACCAGCACTAATGCACCGGATCCCATCAGAACTCCGCAGTTAAGCGTGCTTGGGCGAGAGTAGTACTAGGATGGGTGACCTCCTGGGAAGTCCTTGTGTTGCACCTCTTTTTTTGCGATTTTTTAAATACTTCTTTTTATTTCTGTTAATCGGCGTAAAAGAGTCGGAAAAAGTAGGAGAAGACAAGCATTTCAGCGTTAATTATGTTTGTTTTGCCGTTAATAAGTGAAAGAAAGAAAAATATATACAATCAAAGCGCATGAGATATCAGGTGCGATCATACCAGCACTAATGCACCGGATCCCATCAGAACTCCGCAGTTAAGCGTGCTTGGGCGAGAGTAGTACTAGGATGGGTGACCTTCTGGGAAGTCCTTGTGTTGCACCTCTTTTTTTGCGATTTTTTAAATACTTCTTTTTATTTCTGTTAATCGGCGTAAAAGAGTCGGAAAAAGTAGGAGAAGACAAGCATTTCAGCGTTAATTATGTTTGTTTTGCCGTTAATAAGTGAAAGAAATAAAATATATACAATCAAAGCGCATGAGATATCAGGTGCGATCATACCAGCACTAATGCACCGGATCCCATCAGAACTCCGCAGTTAAGCGTGCTTGGGCGAGAGTAGTACTAGGATGGGTGACCTCCTGGGAAGTCCTTGTGTTGCACCTCTTTTTTTGCGATTTTTTAAATACTTCTTTTTTTTCTGTTAATCGGCGTAAAAGAGTCGGAAAAAGTAGGAGAAGACAAGCATTTCAGCGTTAATTATGTTTGTTTTGCCGTTAATAAGTGAAAGAAATAAAATATATACAATCAAAGCGCATGAGATATCAGGTGCGATCATACCAGCACTAATGCACCGGATCCCATCAGAACTCCGCAGTTAAGCGTGCTTGGGCGAGAGTAGTACTAGGATGGGTGACCTCCTGGGAAGTCCTTGTGTTGCACCTCTTTTTTGCGATTTTTAAATACTTCTTTTTATTTCTGTTAATCGGCGTAAAAGAGTCGGAAAAAGTAGGAGAAGACAAGCATTTCAGCGTTAATTATGTTTGTTTTGCCGTTAATAAGTGAAAGAAATAAAAATATATACAATCAAAGGCATGAGATATCAGGTGCGATCATACCAGCACTAATGCACCGGATCCCATCAGAACTCCGCAGTTAAGCGTGCTTGGGCGAGAGTAGTACTAGGATGGGTGACCTCCTGGGAAGTCCTTGTGTTGCACCTCTTTTTTTTGATTTTTTAAATACTTCTTTTTATTTCTGTTAATCGGCGTAAAAGAGTCGGAAAAAGTAGGAGAAGACAAGCATTTCAGCGTTAATTATGTTTGTTTTGCCGTTAATAAGTGAAAGAAATAAAATATATACAATCAAAGCGCATGAGATATCAGGTGCGATCATACCAGCACTAATGCACCGGATCCCATCAGAACTCCGCAGTTAAGCGTGCTTGGGCGAGAGTAGTACTAGGATGGGTGACCTCCTGGGAAGTCCTTGTGTTGCACCTCTTTTTTGCGATTTTTTAAATACTTCTTTTTGTTTCTGTTAATCGGCGTAAAAGAGTCGGAAAAAGTAGGAGAAGACAAGCATTTCAGCGTTAATTATGTTTGTTTTGCCGTTAATAAGTGAAAGAAATAAAATATATACAATCAAAGCGCATGAGATATCAGGTGCGATCATACCAGCACTAATGCACCGGATCCCATCAGAACTCCGCAGTTAAGCGTGCTTGGGAGAGAGTAGTACTAGGATGGGTGACCTCCTGGGAAGTCCTTGTGTTGCACCTCTTTTTTTGCGATTTTTTAAATACTTCTTTTTATTTCTGTTAATCGGCGTAAAAGAGTCGGAAAAAGTAGGAGAAGACAAGCATTTCAGCGTTAATTATGTTTGTTTTGCCGTTAATAAGTGAAAGAAATAAAATATATACAATCAAAGCGCATGAGATATCAGGTGCGATCATACCAGCACTAATGCAACGGATCCCATCAGAACTCCGCAGTTAAGCGTGCTTGGGCGAGAGTAGTACTAGGATGGGTGACCTCCTGGGAAGTCCTTGTGTTGCACCTCTTTTTTTGCGATTTTTTAAATACTTCTTTTTATTTCTGTTAATCGGCGTAAAAGAGTCGGAAAAAGTAGGAGAAGACAAGCATTTCAGCGTTAATTATGTTGTTTTGCCGTTAATAAGTGAAAGAAATAAAATATATACAATCAAAGCGCATGAGATATCAGGTGCGATCATACCAGCACTAATGCACCGGATCCCATCAGAACTCCGCAGTTAAGCGTGCTTGGGCGAGAGTAGTACTAGGATGGGTGACCTCCTGGGAAGTCCTTGTGTTGCACCTCTTTTTTTGCGATTTTTTAAATACTTCTTTTTGTTTCTGTTAATCGGCGTAAAAGAGTCGGAAAAAGTAGGAGAAGACAAGCATTTCAGCGTTAATTATGTTTGTTTTGCCGTTAATAAGTGAAAGAAATAAAATATATACAATCAAAGCGCATGAGATATCAGGTGCGATCATACCAGCACTAATGCACCGGATCCCATCAGAACTCCGCAGTTAAGCGTGCTTGGGCGAGAGTAGTACTAGGATGGGTGACCTCCTGGGAAGTCCTTGTGTTGCACCTCTTTTTTTGCGATTTTTTAAATACTTCTTGTTTCTGTTAATCGGCGTAAAAGAGTCGGAAAAAGTAGGAGAAGACAAGCATTTCAGCGTTAATTATGTTTGTTTTGCCGTTAATAAGTGAAAGAAATAAAATATATACAATCAAAGCGCATGAGATATCAGGTGCGATCATACCAGCACTAATGCACCGGATCCCATCAGAACTCCGCAGTTAAGCGTGCTTGGGCGAGAGTAGTACTAGGATGGGTGACCTCCTGGGAAGTCTTGTGTTGCACCTCTTTTTTTGCGATTTTTTAAATACTTCTTTTTATTTCTGTTAATCGGCGTAAAAGAGTCGGAAAAAGTAGGAGAAGACAAGCATTTCAGCGTTAATTATGTTTGTTTTGCCGTTAATAAGTGAAAGAAATAAAATATATACAATCAAAGCGCATGAGATATCAGGTGCGATCATACCAGCACTAATGCACCGGATCCCATCAGAACTCCGCAGTTAAGCGTGCTTGGGCGAGAGTAGTACTAGGATGGGTGACCTCCTGGGAAGTCCTTGTGTTGCACCTCTTTTTTTGCGATTTTTTAAATACTTCTTTTTGTTTCTGTTAATCGGCGTAAAAGAGTCGGAAAAAGTAGGAGAAGACAAGCATTTCAGCGTTAATTATGTTTGGTTTGCCGTTAATAAGTGAAAGAAATAAAATATATACAATCAAAGCGCATGAGATATCAGGTGCGATCATACCAGCATAATGCACCGGATCCCATCAGACTCGCAGTTAAGCGTGTCCCCTTGGGTCCGTAAACTAGAGAGTAGTACTAGGATGGGTGACCTCCTGGGAAGTCCTTGTGTTGCCCTCCCTTTTTTTGCGATTTTTTAATACTTCTTTTTATTTCTGTTAATCGGCGTAAAAGAGTCGGAAAAAGTAGGAGAAGACAAGCATTTCAGCGTTAATTATGTTTGTTTTGCCGTTAATAAGTGAAAGAAATAATATATACAATCAAAGCGCATGAGATATCAGGTGCGATCATACCAGCACTAATGCACGGGATCCCATCAGAACTCCGCAGTTAAGCGTGCTTGGGTGAAGGGAGAGTTAGAGGAGTATTACTCGGGAAGGGGACTTCTTCTCTGGAATGTTCCTTGTGTTGCACCTTTTTTGCGAGCATTTTAAATACTTGTTTTTAGTTCTGTTAACGGCGTAAAAGAGTCGGAAAAAAAAGTAGGAGAAGACAAGCATTTCAGCGTTAATTATGTTTGTTTTGCCGTAATAAGTGAAAAGAAAAATATATATACAATCAAAGCGCATGAGATATCAGGTGCGATCATACCAGCACTAATGCACCGGATCCCATCAGAACTCCGCAGTTAAGCGTGCTTGGGCGAGAGTAGTACTAGGATGGGTGACCTCCTGGGAAGTCCTTGTGTTGCACCTCTTTTTTGCGATTTTTTAAATACTTCTTTTATTTCTGTTAATCGGCGTAAAAGAGTCGGAAAAAGTAGGAGAAGACAAGCATTTCAGCGTTAATTATGTTTGTTTTGCCGTTAATAAGTGAAAGAAATAAAATATATACAATCAAAGCGCATGAGATATCAGGTGCGATCATACCAGCACTAATGCACCGGATCCCATCAGAACTCCGCAGTTAAGCGTGCTTGGGCGAGAGTAGTACTAGGATGGGTGACCTCCTGGGAAGTCCTGTGTTGCACCTCTTTTTTTGCGATTTTTTAAATACTTCTTTTATTTCTGTTATCGGCGTAAAAGAGTCGGAAAAAGTAGGAGAAGACAAGCATTTCAGCGTTAATTATGTTTGTTTTGCCGTTAATAAGTGAAAGAAAAAAATATATACAATCAAAGCGCATGAGATATCAGGTGCGATCATACCAGCACTAATGCACCGGATCCCATCAGAACTCCGCAGTTAAGCGTGCTTGGGCGAGAGTAGTAGTACTAGGATGGGTGACCTCCTGGGAAGTCCTTGTGTTGCACCTTTTTTTGCGATTTTTTAAATACTTCTTTTTATTTCTGTTAATCGGCGTAAAAGAGTCGGAAAAAGTAGGAGAAGACAAGCATTTCAGCGTTAATTATGTTTGTTTTGCCGTTAATAAGTGAAAGAAATAAAATATATACAATCAAAGCGCATGAGATATCAGGTGCGATCATACCAGCATGCAATGCACCGGATCCCATCAGAACTCCGCAGTTAAGCGTGCTTGGGCGAGAGTAGTACTAGGATGGGTGACCTCCTGGGAAGTCCTTGTGTTGCACCTCTTTTTTGCGAGTTTTTAAATACTTCTTTTTGTTCTGTTAATCGGCGTAAAAGAGTCGGAAAAAGTAGGAGAAGACAAGCATTTCAGCGTTAATTATGTTGTTTTTTTGCCGTTAATAAGTGAAAGAAATAAAATATATACAATCAAAGCGCATGAGATATCAGGTGCGATCATACCAGCACTAATGCACCGGATCCCATCAGAACTCCGCAGTTAAGCGTGCTTGGGCGAGAGTAGTACTAGGATGGGTGACCTCCTGGGAAGTCCTTGTGTTGCACCTTTTTTTGCGATTTTTAAATACTTCTTTTTATTTCTGTTAATCGGCGTAAAAGAGTCGGAAAAAGTAGGAGAAGACAAGCATTTCAGCGTTAATTATGTTTGTTTTGCCGTTAATAAGTGAAAGAAATAAAAATATATACAATCAAAGCGCATGAGATATCAGGTGCGATCATACCAGCACTAATGCACCGGATCCCATCAGAACTCCGCAGTTAAGCGTGCTTGGGCGAGAGTAGTACTAGGATGGGTGACCTCCTGGGAAGTCCTTGTGTTGCACCTCTTTTTTTGCGATTTTTTAAATACTTCTTTTTATTTCTGTTAATCGGCGTAAAAGAGTCGGAAAAAGTAGGAGAAGACAAGCATTTCAGCGTTAATTATGTTTGTTTTGCCGTTAATAAGTGAAAGAAATAAAATATATACAATCAAAGCGCATGAGATATCAGGTGCGATCATACCAGCACTAATGCACCGGATCCCATCAGAACTCCGCAGTTAAGCGTGCTTGGGCGAGAGTAGTACTAGGATGGGTGACCTCCTGGGAAGTCCTTGTGTTGCACCTCTTTTTTTGCGATTTTTTAAATACTTCTTTTTATTTCTGTTAATCGGCGTAAAAGAGTCGGAAAAAAGTAGGAGAAGACAAGCATTTCAGCGTTAATTATGTTTGTTTTGCCGTTAATAAGTGAAAGAAATAAAATATATACAATCAAAGCGCATGAGATATCAGGTGCGATCATACCAGCACTAATGCACCGGATCCCATCAGAACTCCGCAGTTAAGCGTGCTTGGGCGAGAGTAGTACTAGGATGGGTGACCTCCTGGGAAGTCCTTGTGTTGCACCTCTTTTTTGCGATTTTTTAATACTTCTTTTATTTCTGTTAATCGGCGTAAAAGAGTCGGAAAAAGTAGGAGAAGACAAGCATTTCAGCGTTAATTATGTTTGTTTTGCCGTTAATAAGTGAAAGAAATAAAATATATACAATCAAAGCGCATGAGATATCAGGTGCGATCATACCAGCACTAATGCACCGGATCCCATCAGAACTCCGCAGTTAAGCGTGCTTGGGCGAGAGTAGTACTAGGATGGGTGACCTCCTGGGAAGTCCTTGTGTTGCACCTCTTTTTTGCGATTTTTTAAATACTTCTTTTTATTTCTGTTAATCGGCGTAAAAGAGTCGGAAAAAGTAGGAGAAGACAAGCATTTCAGCGTTAATTATGTTTGTTTTGCCGTTAATAAGTGAAAGAAATAAAATATACAATCAAAGCGCATGAGATATCAGGTGCGATCATACCAGCACTAATGCACCGGATCCCATCAGAACTCCGCAGTTAAGCGTGCTTGGGCGAGAGTAGTACTAGGATGGGTGACCTCCTGGGAAGTCCTTGTGTTGCACCTCTTTTTTTGCGATTTTTAAATACTTCTTTTATTTCTGTTAATCGGCGTAAAAGAGTCGGAAAAAAGTAGGAGAAGACAAGCATTTCAGCGTTAATTATGTTTGTTTTGCCGTTAATAAGTGAAAGAAATAAAATATATACAATCAAAGCGCATGAGATATCAGGTGCGATCATACCAGCACTAATGCACCGGATCCCATCAGAACTCCGCAGTTAAGCGTGCTTGGGCGAGAGTAGTACTAGGATGGGTGACCTCCTGGGAAGTCCTTGTGTTGCACCCTTTTTTTGCGATTTTTTAAATACTTCTTTTTATTTCTGTTAATCGGCGTAAAAGAGTCGGAAAAAGTAGGAGAAGACAAGCATTTCAGCGTTAATTATGTTTGTTTTGCCGTTAATAAGTGAAAGAAATAAAATATATACAATCAAAGCGCATGAGATATCAGGTGCGATCATACCAGCACTAATGCACCGGATCCCATCAGAACTCCGCAGTTAAGCGTGCTTGGGCGAGAGTAGTACTAGGATGGGTGACCTCCTGGGCGTTAATTATGTTTGTTTTGCCGTTAATAAGTGAAAGAAATAAAATATATACAATCAAAGCGCATGAGATATCAGGTGCGATCATACCAGCACTAATGCACCGGATCCCATCAGAACTCCGCAGTTAAGCGTGCTTGGGCGAGAGTAGTACTAGGATGGGTGACCTCCTGGGAAGTCCTTGTGTTGCACCTCTTTTTTGCGATTTTTAAATACTTCTTTTTATTTCTGTTAATCGGCGTAAAAGAGTCGGAAAAAGTAGGAGAAGACAAGCATTTCAGCGTTAATTATGTTTGTTTTGCCGTTAATAAGTGAAAGAAATAAAATATATACAATCAAAGCGCATGAGATATCAGGTGCGATCATACCAGCACTAATGCACCGGATCCATCAGAACTCCGCAGTTAAGCGTGCTTGGGCGAGAGTAGTACTAGGATGGGTGACCTCCTGGGAAGTCCTTGTGTTGCACTCTTTTTTGCGATTTTTTAAATACTTCTTTTATTTCTGTTAATCGGCGTAAAAGAGTCGGAAAAAGTAGGAGAAGACAAGCATTTCAGCGTTAATTATGTTTGTTTTGCCGTTAATAAGTGAAAAAAAATATACAATCAAAGCGCATGAGATATCAGGTGCGATCATACCAGCACTAATGCACCGGATCCCATCAGAACTCCGCAGTAAGCGTGCTTGGTGCTTGGGCGAGAGTAGTACTAGGATGGGTGACCTCCTGGGAAGTCCTTGTGTTGCACCTCTTTTTTTGCGATTTTAAATACTTCTTTTTATTTCTGTTAATCGGCGTAAAAGAGTCGGAAAAAGTAGGAGAAGACAAGCATTTCAGCGTTAATTATGTTTGTTTTGCCGTTAATAAGTGAAAGAAATAAAATATATACAATCAAAGCGCATGAGATATCAGGTGCGATCATACCAGCACTAATGCACCGGATCCCATCAGAACTCCGCAGTTAAGCGTGCTTGGGCGAGAGTAGTACTAGGATGGGTGACCTCCTGGGAAGTCCTTGTGTTGCACCTCTTTTTTTGCGATTTTTTAAATACTTCTTTTTATTTCTGTTAATCGGCGTAAAAGAGTCGGAAAAAGTAGGAGAAGACAAGCATTTCAGCGTTAATTATGTTTGTTTTGCCGTTAATAAGTGAAAGAAATAAAATATATACAATCAAAGCGCATGAGATATCAGGTGCGATCATACCAGCACTAATGCACCGGATCCCATCAGAACTCCGCAGTTAAGCGTGCTTGGGCGAGAGTAGTACTAGGATGGGTGACCTCCTGGGAAGTCCTTGTGTTGCACCTCTTTTTTTGCGATTTTTTAAATACTTCTTTTTATTTCTGTTAATCGGCGTAAAAGAGTCGGAAAAAGTAGGAGAAGACAAGCATTTCAGCGTTAATTATGTTTGTTTTGCCGTTAATAAGTGAAAGAAATAAAATATATACAATCAAAGCGCATGAGATATCAGGTGCGATCATACCAGCACTAATGCACCGGATCCCATCAGAACTCCGCAGTTAAGCGTGCTTGGGCGAGAGTAGTACTAGGATGGGTGACCTCCTGGGAAGTCCTTGTGTTGCACCTCTTTTTTGCGATTTTTTAAATACTTCTTTTTATTTCTGTTAATCGGCGTAAAAGAGTCGGAAAAAGTAGGAGAAGACAAGCATTTCAGCGTTAATTATGTTTGTTTGCCGTTAATAAGTGAAAGAAATAAAATATATACAATCAAAGCGCATGAGATATCAGGTGCGATCATACCAGCACTAATGCACCGGATCCCATCAGAACTCCGCAGTTAAGCGTGCTTGGGCGAGAGTAGTACTAGGATGGGTGACCTCCTGGGAAGTCCTTGTGTTGCACCTCTTTTTTGCGATTTTTAAATACTTCTTTTTATTCTGTTAATCGGCGTAAAAGAGTCGGAAAAAGTAGGAGAAGACAAGCATTTCAGCGTTAATTATGTTTGTTTTGCCGTTAATAAGTGAAAGAAATAAAATATATACAATCAAAGCGCATGAGATATCAGGTGCGATCATACCAGCACTAATGCACCGGATCCCATCAGAACTCCGCAGTTAAGCGTGCTTGGGCGAGAGTAGTACTAGGATGGGTGACCTCCTGGGAAGTCCTTGTGTTGCACCTCTTTTTTTGCGATTTTTAAATACTTCTTTTTATTTCTGTTAATCGGCGTAAAAGAGTCGGAAAAAGTAGGAGAAGACAAGCATTTCAGCGTTAATTATGTTTGTTTTGCCGTTAATAAGTGAAAGAAATAAAATATATACAATCAAAGCGCATGAGATATCAGGTGCGATCATACCAGCACTAATGCACCGGATCCCATCAGAACTCCGCAGTTAAGCGTGCTTGGGCGAGAGTAGTACTAGGATGGGTGACCTCCTGGGAAGTCCTTGTGTTGCACCTCTTTTTTGCGATTTTTTAAATACTTCTTTTTATTTCTGTTAATCGGCGTAAAAGAGTCGGAAAAGTAGGAGGAGAAGACAAGCATTTCAGCGTTAATTATGTTTGTTTTGCCGTTAATAAGTGAAAGAAATAAAATATATACAATCAAAGCGCATGAGATATCAGGTGCGATCATACCAGCACTAATGCACCGGATCCCATCAGAACTCCGCAGTTAAGCGTGCTTGGGCGAGAGTAGTACTAGGATGGGTGACCTCCTGGGAAGTCCTTGTGTTGCACCTCTTTTTGCGATTTGCGATTTTTTATATAAACTCTTTTATTTCTGTTAATCGGCGTAAAAGAGTCGGAAAAAGTAGGAGAAGACAAGCATTTCAGCGTTAATTATGTTTGTTTTGCCGTTAATAAGTGAAAGAAATAAAAAATATACAATCAAAGCGCATGAGATATCAGGTGCGATCATACCAGCACTAATGCACCGGATCCCATCAGAACTCCGCAGTTAAGCGTGCTTGGGCGAGAGTAGTACTAGGATGGGTGACCTCCTGGGAAGTCCTTGTGTTGCACCTCTTTTTTTGCGATTTTTTAAATACTTTTTTTTTCTGTTAATCGGCGTAAAAGAGTCGGAAAAAGTAGGAGAAGACAAGCATTTCAGCGTTAATTATGTTTGTTTTGCCGTTAATAAGTGAAAGAAATAAAATATATACAATCAAAGCGCATGAGATATCAGGTGCGATCATACCAGCACTAATGCACGGATCCCATCAGAACTCCGCAGTTAAGCGTGCTTGGGCGAGAGTAGTACTAGGATGGGTGACCTCCTGGGAAGTCCTTGTGTTGCACCTCTTTTTTGCGATTTTTTAAATACTTTTTATTTCTGTTAATCGGCGTAAAAGAGTCGGAAAAAGTAGGAGAAGACAAGCATTTCAGCGTTAATTATGTTTGTTTTGCCGTTAATAAGTGAAAGAAATAAAATATATACAATCAAAGCGCATGAGATATCAGGTGCGATCATACCAGCACTAATGCACCGGATCCCATCAGAACTCCGCAGTTAAGCGTGCTTGGGCGAGAGTAGTACTAGGATGGGTGACCTCCTGGGAAGTCCTTGTGTTGCACCTCTTTTTTGCGATTTTTTAAATACTTCTTTTTATTTCTGTTAATCGGCGTAAAAGAGTCGGAAAAAGTAGGAGAAGACAAGCATTTCAGCGTTAATTATGTTTGTTTTGCCGTTAATAAGTGAAAGAAATAAAATATATACAATCAAAGCGCATGAGATATCAGGTGCGATCATACCAGCACTAATGCACCGGATCCCATCAGAACTCCGCAGTTAAGCGTGCTTGGGCGAGAGTAGTACTAGGATGGGTGACCTCCTGGGAAGTCCTTGTGTTGCACCTCTTTTTTTGCGATTTTTAAATACTTCTTTTATTTCTGTTAATCGGCGTAAAAGAGTCGGAAAAAAGTAGGAGAAGACAAGCATTTCAGCGTTAATTATGTTTGTTTTGCCGTTAATAAGTGAAAGAAATAAAATATATACAATCAAAGCGCATGAGATATCAGGTGCGATCATACCAGCACTAATGCACCGGATCCCATCAGAACTCCGCAGTTAAGCGTGCTTGGGCGAGAGTAGTACTAGGATGGGTGACCTCCTGGGAAGTCCTTGTGTTGCACCTCTTTTTTGCGATTTTTTAAATACTTCTTTTTATTTCTGTTAATCGGCGTAAAAGAGTCGGAAAAAGTAGGAGAAGACAAGCATTTCAGCGTTAATTATGTTTGTTTGCCGTTAATAAGTGAAAGAAATAAAATATATATACAAAAGCGCATGAGATATCAGGTGCGATCATACCAGCACTAATGCACCGGATCCCATCAGAACTCCGCAGTTAAGCGTGCTTGGGCGAGAGTAGTACTAGGATGGGTGACCTCCTGGGAAGTCCTTGTGTTGCACCTCTTTTTTGCGATTTTTTAAATACTTCTTTTGTTCTGTTAATCGGCGTAAAAGAGTCGGAAAAAGTAGGAGAAGACAAGCATTTCAGCGTTAATTATGTTTGTTTTGCCGTTAATAAGTGAAAGAAATAAAATATATACAATCAAAGCGCATGAGATATCAGGTGCGATCATACCAGCACTAATGCACCGGATCCCATCAGAACTCCGCAGTTAAGCGTGCTTGGGCGAGAGTAGTACTAGGATGGGTGACCTCCTGGGAAGTCCTTGTGTTGCACCTCTTTTTTTGCGATTTTTTAAATACTTCTTTTATTTCTGTTAATCGGCGTAAAAGAGTCGGAAAAAAGTAGGAGAAGACAAGCATTTCAGCGTTAATTATGTTTGTTTTGCCGTTAATAAGTGAAAGAAATAAAATATATACAATCAAAGCGCATGAGATATCAGGTGCGATCATACCAGCACTAATGCACCGGATCCCATCAGAACTCCGCAGTTAAGCGTGCTTGGGCGAGAGTAGTACTAGGATGGGTGACCTCCTGGGAAGTCCTTGTGTTGCACCTCTTTTTGCGATTTTTTAAATACTTCTTTTTATTTCTGTTAATCGGCGTAAAAGAGTCGGAAAAAAGTAGGAGAAGACAAGCATTTCAGCGTTAATTATGTTTGTTTTGCCGTTAATAAGTGAAAGAAATAAAATATATACAATCAAAGCGCATGAGATATCAGGTGCGATCATACCAGCACTAATGCACCGGATCCCATCAGAACTCCGCAGTTAAGCGTGCTTGGGCGAGAGTAGTACTAGGATGGGTGACCTCCTGGGAAGTCCTTGTGTTGCACCTCTTTTTTTGCGATTTTTTAAATACTTCTTTTTATTTCTGTTAATCGGCGTAAAAGAGTCGGAAAAAGTAGGAGAAGACAAGCATTTCAGCGTTAATTATGTTTGTTTTGCCGTTAATAAGTGAAAGAAATAAATATATACAATCAAAGCGCATGAGATATCAGGTGCGATCATACCAGCACTAATGCACCGGATCCCATCAGAACTCCGCAGTTAAGCGTGCTTGGGCGAGAGTAGTACTAGGATGGGTGACCTCCTGGGAAGTCCTTGTGTTGCACCTCTTTTTTGCGATTTTTTAAATACTTCTTTTTATTTCTGTTAATCGGCGTAAAAGAGTCGGAAAAAGTAGGAGAAGACAAGCATTTCAGCGTTAATTATGTTTGTTTTGCCGTTAATAAGTGAAAGAAATAAAATATATACAATCAAAGCGCATGAGATATCAGGTGCGATCATACCAGCACTAATGCACCGGATCCCATCAGAACTCCGCAGTTAAGCGTGCTTGGGCGAGAGTAGTACTAGGATGGGTGACCTCCTGGGAAGTCCTTGTGTTGCACCTCTTTTTTTGCGATTTTTTAAATACTTCTTTTATTTCTGTTAATCGGCGTAAAAGAGTCGGAAAAAGTAGGAGAAGACAAGCATTTCAGCGTTAATTATGTTTGTTTTGCCGTTAATAAGTGAAAGAAATAAAATATATACAATCAAAGCGCATGAGATATCAGGTGCGATCATACCAGCACTAATGCACCGGATCCCATCAGAACTCCGCAGTTAAGCGTGCTTGGGCGAGAGTAGTACTAGGATGGGTGACCTCCTGGGAAGTCCTTGTGTTGCACCTCTTTTTTGCGATTTTTTAAATACTTCTTTTATTTCTGTTAATCGGCGTAAAAGAGTCGGAAAAAGTAGGAGAAGACAAGCATTTCAGCGTTAATTATGTTTGTTTTGCCGTTAATAAGTGAAAGAAATAAAATATATACAATCAAAGCGCATGAGATATCAGGTGCGATCATACCAGCACTAATGCACCGGATCCCATCAGAACTCCGCAGTTAAGCGTGCTTGGGCGAGAGTAGTACTAGGATGGGTGACCTCCTGGGAAGTCCTTGTGTTGCACCTCTTTTTTTGCGATTTTTTAATACTTCTTTTTATTTCTGTTAATCGGCGTAAAAGAGTCGGAAAAAGTAGGAGAAGACAAGCATTTCAGCGTTAATTATGTTTGTTTTGCCGTTAATAAGTGAAAGAAATAAAATATATACAATCAAAGCGCATGAGATATCAGGTGCGATCATACCAGCACTAATGCACCGGATCCCATCAGAACTCCGCAGTTAAGCGTGCTTGGGCGAGAGTAGTACTAGGATGGGTGACCTCTGGGAAGTCCTTGTGTTGCACCTCTTTTTTGCGATTTTTAAATACTTCTTTTATTTCTGTTAATCGGCGTAAAAGAGTCGGAAAAAGTAGGAGAAGACAAGCATTTCAGCGTTAATTATGTTTGTTTTGCCGTTAATAAGTGAAAGAAATAAAATATATACAATCAAAGCGCATGAGATATCAGGTGCGATCATACCAGCACTAATGCACCGGATCCCATCAGAACTCCGCAGTTAAGCGTGCTTGGGCGAGAGAGTAGTACTAGGATGGGTGACCTCTGGGAAGTCCTTGTGTTGCACCTCTTTTTTGCGATTTTTAAATACTTCTTTTTATTTCTGTTAATCGGCGTAAAAGAGTCGGAAAAAGTAGGAGAAGACAAGCATTTCAGCGTTAATTATGTTTGTTTTGCCGTTAATAAGTGAAAGAAATAAAATATATACAATCAAAGCGCATGAGATATCAGGTGCGATCATACCAGCACTAATGCACCGGATCCCATCAGAACTCCGCAGTTAAGCGTGCTTGGGCGAGAGTAGTACTAGGATGGGTGACCTCCTGGGAAGTCCTTGTGTTGCACCTCTTTTTTGCGATTTTTTAAATACTTCTTTTTATTTCTGTTAATCGGCGTAAAAGAGTCGGAAAAAGTAGGAGAAGACAAGCATTTCAGCGTTAATTATGTTTGTTTTGCCGTTAATAAGTGAAAGAAATAAAATATATACAATCAAAGCGCATGAGATATCAGGTGCGATCATACCAGCACTAATGCACCGGATCCCATCAGAACTCCGCAGTTAAGCGTGCTTGGGCGAGAGAGTAGTACTAGGATGGGTGACCTCCTGGGAAGTCCTTGTGTTGCACCTCTTTTTTTGCGATTTTTTAAATACTTCTTTTTATTTCTGTTAATCGGCGTAAAAGAGTCGGAAAAAGTAGGAGAAGACAAGCATTTCAGCGTTAATTATGTTTGTTTTGCCGTTAATAAGTGAAAGAAATAAAATATATACAATCAAAGCGCATGAGATATCAGGTGCGATCATACCAGCACTAATGCACCGGATCCCATCAGAACTCCGCAGTTAAGCGTGCTTGGGCGAGAGTAGTACTAGGATGGGTGACCTCCTGGGAAGTCCTTGTGTTGCACCTCTTTTTTTGCGATTTTTTAATACTTCTTTTTATTTCTGTTAATCGGCGTAAAAGAGTCGGAAAAAGTAGGAGAAGACAAGCATTTCAGCGTTAATTATGTTTGTTTTGCCGTTAATAAGTGAAAGAAATAAAATATATACAATCAAAGCGCATGAGATATCAGGTGCGATCATACCAGCACTAATGCACCGGATCCCATCAGAACTCCGCAGTTAAGCGTGCTTGGGCGAGAGTAGTACTAGGATGGGTGACCTCCTGGGAAGTCCTTGTGTTGCACCTCTTTTTTGCGATTTTTAAATACTTCTTTTTTTCTGTTAATCGGCGTAAAAGAGTCGGAAAAAGTAGGAGAAGACAAGCATTTCAGCGTTAATTATGTTTGTTTGCCGTTAATAAGTGAAAGAAATAAAATATATACAATCAAAGCGCATGAGATATCAGGTGCGATCATACCAGCACTAATGCACCGGATCCCATCAGAACTCCGCAGTTAAGCGTGCTTGGGCGAGAGTAGTACTAGGATGGGTGACCTCCTGGGAAGTCCTTGTGTTGCACCTCTTTTTTGCGATTTTTTAAATACTTCTTTTATTTCTGTTAATCGGCGTAAAAGAGTCGGAAAAAGTAGGAGAAGACAAGCATTTCAGCGTTAATTATGTTTGTTTTGCCGTTAATAAGTGAAAGAAATAAAATATATACAATCAAAGCGCATGAGATATCAGGTGCGATCATACCAGCACTAATGCACCGGATCCCATCAGAACTCCGCAGTTAAGCGTGCTTGGGCGAGAGTAGTACTAGGATGGGTGACCTCCTGGGAAGTCCTTGTGTTGCACCTCTTTTTTTGCGATTTTTAAATACTTCTTTTATTTCTGTTAATCGGCGTAAAAGAGTCGGAAAAAGTAGGAGAAGACAAGCATTTCAGCGTTAATTATGTTTGTTTTGCCGTTAATAAGTGAAAGAAATAAAATATATACAATCAAAGCGCATGAGATATCAGGTGCGATCATACCAGCACTAATGCACCGGATCCCATCAGAACTCCGCAGTTAAGCGTGCTTGGGCGAGAGTAGTACTAGGATGGGTGACCTCCTGGGAAGTCCTTGTGTTGCACCTCTTTTTTTGCGATTTTTTAAATACTTCTTTTATTTCTGTTAATCGGCGTAAAAGAGTCGGAAAAAGTAGGAGAAGACAAGCATTTCAGCGTTAATTATGTTTGTTTTGCCGTTAATAAGTGAAAGAAATAAAATATATACAATCAAAGCGCATGAGATATCAGGTGCGATCATACCAGCACTAATGCACCGGATCCCATCAGAACTCCGCAGTTAAGCGTGCTTGGGCGAGAGTAGTACTAGGATGGGTGACCTCCTGGGAAGTCCTTGTGTTGCACCTCTTTTTTTGCGATTTTTTAAATACTTCTTTTTATTTCTGTTAATCGGCGTAAAAGAGTCGGAAAAAAGTAGGAGAAGACAAGCATTTCAGCGTTAATTATGTTTGTTTGTTGCCGTTAATAAGTGAAAGAAATAATATATACAATCAAAGCGCATGAGATATCAGGTGCGATCATACCAGCACTAATGCACCGGATCCCATCAGAACTCCGCAGTTAAGCGTGCTTGGGCGAGAGTAGTACTAGGATGGGTGACCTCCTGGGAAGTCCTTGTGTTGCACCTCTTTTTTTGCGATTTTTAAATACTTCTTTTTATTTCTGTTAATCGGCGTAAAAGAGTCGGAAAAAAGTAGGAGAAGACAAGCATTTCAGCGTTAATTATGTTTGTTTTGCCGTTAATAAGTGAAAGAAATAAAATATATACAATCAAAGCGCATGAGATATCAGGTGCGATCATACCAGCACTAATGCACCGGATCCCATCAGAACTCCGCAGTTAAGCGTGCTTGGGCGAGAGTAGTACTAGGATGGGTGACCTCCTGGGAAGTCCTTGTGTTGCACCTCTTTTTTGCGATTTTTAAATACTTCTTTTTATTTCTGTTAATCGGCGTAAAAGAGTCGGAAAAAGTAGGAGAAGACAAGCATTTCAGCGTTAATTTGTTTGTTTTGCCGTTAATAAGTGAAAGAAATAAAATATACAATCAAAGCGCATGAGATATCAGGTGCGATCATACCAGCACTAATGCACCGGATCCCATCAGAACTCCGCAGTTAAGCGTGCTTGGGCGAGAGTAGTACTAGGATGGGTGACCTCCTGGGAAGTCCTTGTGTTGCACCTCTTTTTTGCGATTTTTAAATACTTCTTTTTATTTTGTTAATCGGCGTAAAAGAGTCGGAAAAAGTAGGAGAAGACAAGCATTTCAGCGTTAATTATGTTTGTTTTGCCGTTAATAAGTGAAAGAAATAAAATATATACAATCAAAGCGCATGAGATATCAGGTGCGATCACCAGCACTAATGCACCGGATCCCATCAGAACTCCGCAGTTAAGCGTGCTTGGGCGAGAGTAGTACTAGGATGGGTGACCTCCTGGGAAGTCCTTGTGTTGCACCTCTTTTTTTGCGATTTTTTAAATACTTCTTTTTATTTCTGTTAATCGGCGTAAAAGAGTCGGAAAAAAGTAGGAGAAGACAAGCATTTCAGCGTTAATTATGTTTGTTTTGCCGTTAATAAGTGAAAGAAATAAAATATATACAATCAAAGCGCATGAGATATCAGGTGCGATCATACCAGCACTAATGCACCGGATCCCATCAGAACTCCGCAGTTAAGCGTGCTTGGGCGAGAGTAGTACTAGGATGGGTGACCTCCTGGGAAGTCCTTGTGTTGCACCTCTTTTTTTGCGATTTTTAAATACTTCTTTTTATTTCTGTTAATCGGCGTAAAAGAGTCGGAAAAAGTAGGAGAAGACAAGCATTTCAGCGTTAATTATGTTTGTTTTGCCGTAATAAGTGAAAGAAATAAAATATATACAATCAAAGCGCATGAGATATCAGGTGCGATCATACCAGCACTAATGCACCGGATCCCATCAGAACTCCGCAGTTAAGCGTGCTTGGGCGAGAGTAGTACTAGGATGGGTGACCTCCTGGGAAGTCCTTGTGTTGCACCTCTTTTTTGCGATTTTTAAATACTTCTTTTTATTTCTGTTAATCGGCGTAAAAGAGTCGGAAAAAGTAGGAGAAGACAAGCATTTCAGCGTTAATTATGTTTGTTTTGCGTTAATAAGTGAAAGAAATAAAATATATACAATCAAAGCGCATGAGATATCAGGTGCGATCATACCAGCACTAATGCACCGGATCCCATCAGAACTCCGCAGTTAAGCGTGCTTGGGCGAGAGTAGTACTAGGATGGGTGACCTCCTGGGAAGTCCTTGTGTTGCACCTCTTTTTTGCGATTTTTTAAATACTTCTTTTTTTCTGTTAATCGGCGTAAAAGAGTCGGAAAAAGTAGGAGAAGACAAGCATTTCAGCGTTAATTATGTTTGTTTTGCCGTTAATAAGTGAAAGAAATAAAATATATACAATCAAAGCGCATGAGATATCAGGTGCGATCATACCAGCACTAATGCACCGGATCCCATCAGAACTCCGCAGTTAAGCGTGCTTGGGCGAGAGTAGTACTAGGATGGGTGACCTCCTGGGAAGTCCTTGTGTTGCACCTCTTTTTTGCGATTTTTTAAATACTTCTTTTTATTTCTGTTAATCGGCGTAAAAGAGTCGGAAAAAGTAGGAGAAGACAAGCATTTCAGCGTTAATTATGTTTGTTTTGCCGTTAATAAGTGAAAGAAATAAAATATATACAATCAAAGCGCATGAGATATCAGGTGCGATCATACCAGCACTAATGCACCGGATCCCATCAGAACTCCGCAGTTAAGCGTGCTTGGGCGAGAGTAGTACTAGGATGGGTGACCTCCTGGGAAGTCCTTGTGTTGCACCTCTTTTTTGCGATTTTTTAAATACTTCTTTTTATTTCTGTTAATCGGCGTAAAAGAGTCGGAAAAAAGTAGGAGAAGACAAGCATTTCAGCGTTAATTATGTTTGTTTTGCCGTTAATAAGTGAAAGAAATAAAATATATACAATCAAAGCGCATGAGATATCAGGTGCGATCATACCAGCACTAATGCACCGGATCCCATCAGAACTCCGCAGTTAAGCGTGCTTGGGCGAGAGAGTAGTACTAGGATGGGTGACCTCCTGGGAAGTCCTTGTGTTGCACCTCTTTTTTGCGATTTTTTAAATACTTCTTTTTATTTCTGTTAATCGGCGTAAAAGAGTCGGAAAAAGTAGGAGAAGACAAGCATTTCAGCGTTAATTATGTTTGTTTTGCCGTTAATAAGTGAAAGAAATAAAATATATACAATCAAAGCGCATGAGATATCAGGTGCGATCATACCAGCACTAATGCACCGGATCCCATCAGAACTCCGCAGTTAAGCGTGCTTGGGCGAGAGTAGTACTAGGATGGGTGACCTCCTGGGAAGTCCTTGTGTTGCACCTTTTTTTGCGATTTTTTAAATACTTTTTTATTTCTGTTAATCGGCGTAAAAGAGTCGGAAAAAGTAGGAGAAGACAAGCATTTCAGCGTTAATTATGTTTGTTTTGCCGTTAATAAGTGAAAGAAATAAAATATATACAATCAAAGCGCATGAGATATCAGGTGCGATCATACCAGCACTAATGCACCGGATCCCATCAGAACTCCGCAGTTAAGCGTGCTTGGGCGAGAGTAGTACTAGGATGGGTGGGTGACCTCTGGGAAGTCCTTGTGTTGCACCTTTTTTTGCGATTTTTAAATACTTCTTTTATTTCTGTTAATCGGCGTAAAAGAGTCGGAAAAAGTAGGAGAAGACAAGCATTTCAGCGTTAATTATGTTTGTTTTGCCGTTAATAAGTGAAAGAAATAAATATATACAATCAAAGCGCATGAGATATCAGGTGCGATCATACCAGCACTAATGCACCGGATCCCATCAGAACTCCGCAGTTAAGCGTGCTTGGGCGAGAGTAGTACTAGGATGGGTGACCTCCTGGGAAGTCCTTGTGTTGCACCTCTTTTTTGCGATTTTTTAAATACTTCTTTTTATTTCTGTTAATCGGCGTAAAAGAGTCGAAAAAAGTAGGAGAAGACAAGCATTTCAGCGTTAATTATGTTTGTTTTGCCGTTAATAAGTGAAAGAAATAAAATATATACAATCAAAGCGCATGAGATATCAGGTGCGATCATACCAGCACTAATGCACCGGATCCCATCAGAACTCCGCAGTTAAGCGTGCTTGGGCGAGAGTAGTACTAGGATGGGTGACCTCCTGGGAAGTCCTTGTGTTGCACCTCTTTTTTTGCGATTTTTTAAATACTTCTTTTTATTTCTGTTAATCGGCGTAAAAGAGTCGGAAAAAGTAGGAGAAGACAAGCATTTCAGCGTTAATTATGTTTGTTTTGCCGTTAATAAGTGAAAGAAATAAAATATATACAATCAAAGCGCATGAGATATCAGGTGCGATCATACCAGCACTAATGCACGGATCCCATCAGAACTCCGCAGTTAAGCGTGCTTGGGCGAGAGTAGTACTAGGATGGGTGACCTCCTGGGAAGTCCTTGTGTTGCACCTCTTTTTTGCGATTTTTTAATACTTCTTTTTTTTCTGTTAATCGGCGTAAAAGAGTCGGAAAAAGTAGGAGAAGACAAGCATTTCAGCGTTAATTATGTTTGTTTTGCCGTTAATAAGTGAAAGAAATAAAATATATACAATCAAAGCGCATGAGATATCAGGTGCGATCATACCAGCACTAATGCACCGGATCCCATCAGAACTCCGCAGTTAAGCGTGCTTGGGCGAGAGTAGTACTAGGATGGGTGACCTCCTGGGAAGTCCTTGTGTTGCACCTCTTTTTTGCGATTTTTTAAATACTTCTTTTTATTTCTGTTAATCGGCGTAAAAGAGTCGGAAAAAGTAGGAGAAGACAAGCATTTCAGCGTTAATTATGTTTGTTTTGCCGTTAATAAGTGAAAGAAATAAAATATATACAATCAAAGCGCATGAGATATCAGGTGCGATCATACCAGCACTAATGCACCGGATCCCATCAGAACTCCGCAGTTAAGCGTGCTTGGGCGAGAGTAGTACTAGGATGGGTGACCTCCTGGGAAGTCCTTGTGTTGCACCTCTTTTTTGCGATTTTTTAAATACTTCTTTTTATTTCTGTTAATCGGCGTAAAAGAGTCGGAAAAAGTAGGAGAAGACAAGCATTTCAGCGTTAATTATGTTTGTTTTGCCGTTAATAAGTGAAAGAAATAAAATATATACAATCAAAGCGCATGAGATATCAGGTGCGATCATACCAGCACTAATGCACCGGATCCCATCAGAACTCCGCAGTTAAGCGTGCTTGGGCGAGAGTAGTACTAGGATGGGTGACCTCCTGGGAAGTCCTTGTGTTGCACCTCTTTTTTTGCGATTTTTTAAATACTTCTTTTTATTTCTGTTAATCGGCGTAAAAGAGTCGGAAAAAAGTAGGAGAAGACAAGCATTTCAGCGTTAATTATGTTTGTTTTGCCGTTAATAAGTGAAAGAAATAAAATATATACAATCAAAGCGCATGAGATATCAGGTGCGATCATACCAGCACTAATGCACCGGATCCCATCAGAACTCCGCAGTTAAGCGTGCTTGGGCGAGAGTAGTACTAGGATGGGTGACCTCCTGGGAAGTCCTTGTGTTGCACCTCTTTTTTGCGATTTTTAAATACTTCTTTTTATTTCTGTTAATCGGCGTAAAAGAGTCGGAAAAGTAGGAGAAGACAAGCATTTCAGCGTTAATTATGTTTGTTTTGCCGTTAATAAGTGAAAGAAATAAAATATATACAATCAAAGCGCATGAGATATCAGGTGCGATCATACCAGCACTAATGCACCGGATCCCATCAGAACTCCGCAGTTAAGCGTGCTTGGGGAGAGGAGTAGTACTAGGATGGGTGACCTCCTGGGAAGTCCTTGTGTTGCACCTCTTTTTTGCGATTTTTAAATACTTCTTTTTATTTCTGTTAATCGGCGTAAAAGAGTCGGAAAAAAGTAGGAGAAGACAAGCATTTCAGCGTTAATTATGTTTGTTTTGCCGTTAATAAGTGAAAGAAATAAAATATATACAATCAAAGCGCATGAGATATCAGGTGCGATCATACCAGCACTAATGCACCGGATCCCATCAGAACTCCGCAGTTAAGCGTGCTTGGGCGAGAGAGAGTACTAGGATGGGTGACCTCCTGGGAAGTCCTTGTGTTGCACCTCTTTTTTGCGATTTTTAAATACTTCTTTTTATTTCTGTTAATCGGCGTAAAAGAGTCGGAAAAAGTAGGAGAAGACAAGCATTTCAGCGTTAATTATGTTTGTTTTGCCGTTAATAAGTGAAAGAAATAAAATATATACAATCAAAGCGCATGAGATATCAGGTGCGATCATACCAGCACTAATGCACGGATCCCATCAGAACTCCGCAGTTAAGCGTGCTTGGGCGAGAGTAGTACTAGGATGGGTGACCTCCTGGGAAGTCCTTGTGTTGCACCTCTTTTTTGCGATTTTTTAAATACTTCTTTTTATTTCTGTTAATCGGCGTAAAAGAGTCGGAAAAAAGTAGGAGAAGACAAGCATTTCAGCGTTAATTATGTTTGTTTTGCCGTTAATAAGTGAAAGAAATAAAATATATACAATCAAAGCGCATGAGATATCAGGTGCGATCATACCAGCACTAATGCACCGGATCCCATCAGAACTCCGCAGTTAAGCGTGCTTGGGCGAGAGTAGTACTAGGATGGGTGACCTCCTGGGAAGTCCTTGTGTTGCACCTCTTTTTTTGCGATTTTTAAATACTTCTTTATTTCTGTTAATCGGCGTAAAAGAGTCGGAAAAAGTAGGAGAAGACAAGCATTTCAGCGTTAATTATGTTTGTTTTGCCGTTAATAAGTGAAAGAAATAAATATATACAATCAAAGCGCATGAGATATCAGGTGCGATCATACCAGCACTAATGCACCGGATCCCATCAGAACTCCGCAGTTAAGCGTGCTTGGGCGAGAGTAGTACTAGGATGGGTGACCTCTGGGAAGTCCTTGTGTTGCACCTTTTTTTGCGATTTTTAAATACTTCTTTTTATTTCTGTTAATCGGCGTAAAAGAGTCGGAAAAAGTAGGAGAAGACAAGCATTTCAGCGTTAATTATGTTTGTTTTGCCGTTAATAAGTGAAAGAAATAAAATATATACAATCAAAGCGCATGAGATATCAGGTGCGATCATACCAGCACTAATGCACCGGATCCCATCAGAACTCCGCAGTTAAGCGTGCTTGGGCGAGAGGAGAGTAGTACTAGGATGGGTGACCTCCTGGGAAGTCCTTGTGTTGCACCTCTTTTTTTGCGATTTTTTAAATACTTCTTTTATTTCTGTTAATCGGCGTAAAAGAGTCGGAAAAAGTAGGAGAAGACAAGCATTTCAGCGTTAATTATGTTTGTTTTGCCGTTAATAAGTGAAAGAAATAAAATATATACAATCAAAGCGCATGAGATATCAGGTGCGATCATACCAGCACTAATGCACCGGATCCCATCAGAACTCCGCAGTTAAGCGTGCTGGGGCGAGAGTAGTACTAGGATGGGTGACCTCCTGGGAAGTCCTTGTGTTGCACCTCTTTTTTTGCGATTTTTTAAATACTTCTTTTATTTCTGTTAATCGGCGTAAAAGAGTCGGAAAAAGTAGGAGAAGACAAGCATTTCAGCGTTAATTATGTTGTTTTGCCGTTAATAAGTGAAAGAAATAAAATATATACAATCAAAGCGCATGAGATATCAGGTGCGATCATACCAGCACTAATGCACCGGATCCCATCAGAACTCCGCAGTTAAGCGTGCTTGGGCGAGAGTAGTACTAGGATGGGTGACCTCCTGGGAAGTCCTTGTGTTGCACCTCTTTTTTGCGATTTTTTAAATACTTCTTTTTATTTCTGTTAATCGGCGTAAAAGAGTCGGAAAAAGTAGGAGAAGACAAGCATTTCAGCGTTAATTATGTTTGTTTTGCCGTTAATAAGTGAAAGAAATAAAATATATACAATCAAAGCGCATGAGATATCAGGTGCGATCATACCAGCACTAATGCACCGGATCCCATCAGAACTCCGCAGTTAAGCGTGCTTGGGCGAGAGTAGTACTAGGATGGGTGACCTCCTGGGAAGTCCTTGTGTTGCACCTCTTTTTTGCGATTTTTAAATACTTCTTTTGTTTGTTAATCGGCGTAAAAGAGTCGGAAAAAGTAGGAGAAGACAAGCATTTCAGCGTTAATTATGTTTGTTTTGCCGTTAATAAGTGAAAGAAATAAAATATATACAATCAAAGCGCATGAGATATCAGGTGCGATCATACCAGCACTAATGCACCGGATCCCATCAGAACTCCGCAGTTAAGCGTGCTGGGGAGCGAGAGTAGTACTAGGATGGGTGACCTCCTGGGAAGTCCTTGTGTTGCACCTCTTTTTTGCGATTTTTAAATACTTCTTTTTATTCTGTTAATCGGCGTAAAAGAGTCGGAAAAAGTAGGAGAAGACAAGCATTTCAGCGTTAATTATGTTTGTTTTGCCGTTAATAAGTGAAAGAAATAAAATATATACAATCAAAGCGCATGAGATATCAGGTGCGATCATACCAGCACTAATGCACCGGATCCCATCAGAACTCCGCAGTTAAGCGTGCTTGGGCGAGAGTAGTACTAGGATGGGTGACCTCCTGGGAAGTCCTTGTGTTGCACCTCTTTTTTGCGATTTTTAAATACTTCTTTTTATTTCTGTTAATCGGCGTAAAAGAGTCGGAAAAAAGTAGGAGAAGACAAGCATTTCAGCGTTAATTATGTTTGTTTTGCCGTTATAAGTGAAAGAAATAAAATATATACAATCAAAGCGCATGAGATATCAGGTGCGATCATACCAGCACTAATGCACCGGATCCCATCAGAACTCCGCAGTTAAGCGTGCTTGGGCGAGAGTAGTACTAGGATGGGTGACCTCCTGGGAAGTCCTTGTGTTGCACCTCTTTTTTTGCGATTTTTTAAATTCTTTTTATTTCTGTTAATCGGCGTAAAAGAGTCGGAAAAAAGTAGGAGAAGACAAGCATTTCAGCGTTAATTATGTTTGTTTTGCCGTTAATAAGTGAAAGAAATAAAATATATACAATCAAAGCGCATGAGATATCAGGTGCGATCATACCAGCACTAATGCACCGGATCCCATCAGAACTCCGCAGTTAAGCGTGCTTGGGCGAGAGTAGTACTAGGATGGGTGACCTCCTGGGAAGTCCTTGTGTTGCACCTCTTTTTTGCGATTTTTAAATACTTCTTTTATTTCTGTTAATCGGCGTAAAAGAGTCGGAAAAAAGTAGGAGAAGACAAGCATTTCAGCGTTAATTATGTTTGTTTTGCCGTTAATAAGTGAAAGAAATAAAATATATACAATCAAAGCGCATGAGATATCAGGTGCGATCATACCAGCACTAATGCACCGGATCCCATCAGAACTCCGCAGTTAAGCGTGCTTGGGCGAGAGTAGTACTAGGATGGGTGACCTCCTGGGAAGTCCTTGTGTTGCACCTCTTTTTTTGCGATTTTTTAAATACTTCTTTTTATTTCTGTTAATCGGCGTAAAAGAGTCGGAAAAAGTAGGAGAAGACAAGCATTTCAGCGTTAATTATGCTTGTTTTGCCGTTAATAAGTGAAAGAAATAAAATATATACAATCAAAGCGCATGAGATATCAGGTGCGATCATACCAGCACTAATGCACCGGATCCCATCAGAACTCCGCAGTTAAGCGTGCTTGGGCGAGAGTAGTACTAGGATGGGTGACCTCCTGGGAAGTCCTTGTGTTGCACCTCTTTTTTGCGATTTTTAAATACTTCTTTTTATTCTGTTAATCGGCGTAAAAGAGTCGGAAAAAGTAGGAGAAGACAAGCATTTCAGCGTTAATTATGCTTGTTTTGCCGTTAATAAGTGAAAGAAATAAAATATATACAATCAAAGCGCATGAGATATCAGGTGCGATCATACCAGCACTAATGCACCGGATCCCATCAGAACTCCGCAGTTAAGCGTGCTTGGGCGAGAGTAGTACTAGGATGGGTGACCTCCTGGGAAGTCCTTGTGTTGCACCTCTTTTTTTGCGATTTTTTAAATACTTCTTTTTATTTCTGTTAATCGGCGTAAAAGAGTCGGAAAAAAGTAGGAGAAGACAAGCATTTCAGCGTTAATTATGTTTGTTTTGCCGTTAATAAGTGAAAGAAATAAAATATATACAATCAAAGCGCATGAGATATCAGGTGCGATCATACCAGCACTAATGCACCGGATCCCATCAGAACTCCGCAGTTAAGCGTGCTTGGGCGAGAGTAGTACTAGGATGGGTGACCTCCTGGGAAGTCCTTGTGTTGCACCTCTTTTTTTGCGATTTTTAAAACCTTTTATTTCTGTTAATCGGCGTAAAAGAGTCGGAAAAAGTAGGAGAAGACAAGCATTTCAGCGTTAATTATGTTTGTTTTGCCGTTAATAAGTGAAAGAAATAAAATATATACAATCAAAGCGCATGAGATATCAGGTGCGATCATACCAGCACTAATGCACCGGATCCCATCAGAACTCCGCAGTTAAGCGTGCTTGGGCGAGAGAGTAGTACTAGGATGGGTGACCTCCTGGGAAGTCCTTGTGTTGCACCTCTTTTTTGCGATTTTTTAAATACTTCTTTTATTTCTGTTAATCGGCGTAAAAGAGTCGGAAAAAGTAGGAGAAGACAAGCATTTCAGCGTTAATTATGTTTGTTTTGCCGTTAATAAGTGAAAGAAATAAAATATATACAATCAAAGCGCATGAGATATCAGGTGCGATCATACCAGCACTAATGCACCGGATCCCATCAGAACTCCGCAGTTAAGCGTGCTTGGGCGAGAGTAGTACTAGGATGGGTGACCTCCTGGGAAGTCCTTGTGTTGCACCTCTTTTTTTGCGATTTTTTAAATACTTCTTTTATTTCTGTTAATCGGCGTAAAAGAGTCGGAAAAAGTAGGAGGAGACAAGCATTTCAGCGTTAATTATGTTGTTTTGCCGTTAATAAGTGAAAGAAATAAAATATATACAATCAAAGCGCATGAGATATCAGGTGCGATCATACCAGCACTAATGCACCGGATCCCATCAGAACTCCGCAGTTAAGCGTGCTTGGGCGAGAGTAGTACTAGGATGGGTGACCTCTGGGAAGTCCTTGTGTTGCACCTCTTTTTTGCGATTTTTAAATACTTCTTTTATTTCTGTTAATCGGCGTAAAAGAGTCGGAAAAAAGTAGGAGAAGACAAGCATTTCAGCGTTAATTATGTTTGTTTTGCCGTTAATAAGTGAAAGAAATAAAATATATACAATCAAAGCGCATGAGATATCAGGTGCGATCATACCAGCACTAATGCACCGGATCCCATCAGAACTCCGCAGTTAAGCGTGCTTGGGCGAGAGTAGTACTAGGATGGGTGACCTCCTGGGAAGTCCTTGTGTGTGCACCTCTTTTTTGCGATTTTTTAAATACTTTTTTTATTTCTGTTAATCGGCGTAAAAGAGTCGGAAAAAGTAGGAGAAGACAAGCATTTCAGCGTTAATTATGTTTGTTTTGCCGTTAATAAGTGAAAGAAATAAAATATATACAATCAAAGCGCATGAGATATCAGGTGCGATCATACCAGCACTAATGCACCGGATCCCATCAGAACTCCGCAGTTAAGCGTGCTTGGGCGAGAGTAGTACTAGGATGGGTGACCTCCTGGGAAGTCCTTGTGTTGCACCTCTTTTTTTGCGATTTTTTAAATACTTCTTTTTATTTCTGTTAATCGGCGTAAAAGAGTCGGAAAAAGTAGGAGAAGACAAGCATTTCAGCGTAATTATGTTTGTTTTGCCGTTAATAAGTGAAAGAAATAAAATATATACAATCAAAGCGCATGAGATATCAGGTGCGATCATACCAGCACTAATGCACCGGATCCCATCAGAACTCCGCAGTTAAGCGTGCTTGGGCGAGAGTAGTACTAGGATGGGTGACCTCCTGGGAAGTCCTTGTGTGCACCTCTTTTTTTGCGATTTTTAAATACTTCTTTTTATTTCTGTTAATCGGCGTAAAAGAGTCGGAAAAAGTAGGAGAAGACAAGCATTTCAGCGTTAATTATGTTTGTTTTGCCGTTAATAAGTGAAAGAAATAAAATATATACAATCAAAGCGCATGAGATATCAGGTGCGATCATACCAGCACTAATGCACCGGATCCCATCAGAACTCCGCAGTTAAGCGTGCTTGGGCGAGAGTAGTACTAGGATGGGTGACCTCCTGGGAAGTCCTTGTGTTGCACCTCTTTTTTTGCGATTTTTTAAATACTTCTTTTTATTTCTGTTAATCGGCGTAAAAGAGTCGGAAAAAGTAGGAGAAGACAAGCATTCAGCGTTAATTATGTTTGTTTTGCGTTAATAAGTGAAAGAAATAAAATATATACAATCAAAGCGCATGAGATATCAGGTGCGATCATACCAGCACTAATGCACCGGATCCCATCAGAACTCCGCAGTTAAGCGTGCTTGGGGCGAGAGTAGTACTAGGATGGGTGACCTCCTGGGAAGTCCTTGTGTTGCACCTCTTTTTTTGCGATTTTTAAATACTTCTTTTTATTTCTGTTAATCGGCGTAAAAGAGTCGGAAAAAAGTAGGAGAAGACAAGCATTTCAGCGTTAATTATGTTTGTTTTGCCGTTAATAAGTGAAAGAAATAAAATATATACAATCAAAGCGCATGAGATATCAGGTGCGATCATACCAGCACTAATGCACCGGATCCCATCAGAACTCCGCAGTTAAGCGTGCTTGGGCGAGAGTAGTACTAGGATGGGTGACCTCCTGGGAAGTCCTTGTGTTGCACCTCTTTTTTGCGATTTTTTAAATACTTCTTTTTATTCTGTTAATCGGCGTAAAAGAGTCGGAAAAAAAAGTAGGAGAAGACAAGCATTTCAGCGTTAATTATGTTTGTTTTGCCGTTAATAAGTGAAAGAAATAAAAATATATACAATCAAAGCGCATGAGATATCAGGTGCGATCATACCAGCACTAATGCACCGGATCCCATCAGAACTCCGCAGTTAAGCGTGCTTGGGCGAGAGTAGTACTAGGATGGGTGACCTCCTGGGAAGTCCTTGTGTTGCACCTCTTTTTTGCGTTTTTAAATACTTCTTTTTATTTCTGTTAATCGGCGTAAAAGAGTCGGAAAAAGTAGGAGAAGACAAGCATTTCAGCGTTAATTATGTTTGTTTTGCCGTTAATAAGTGAAAGAAATAAAATATATACAATCAAAGCGCATGAGATATCAGGTGCGATCATACCAGCACTAATGCACCGGATCCCATCAGAACTCCGCAGTTAAGCGTGCTTGGGCGAGAGTAGTACTAGGATGGGTGACCTCCTGGGAAGTCCTTGTGTTGCACCTCTTTTTTTGCGATTTTTTTAAATACTTCTTTTTATTTCTGTTAATCGGCGTAAAAGAGTCGGAAAAAGTAGGAGAAGACAAGCATTTCAGCGTTAATTATGTTTGTTTTGCCGTTAATAAGTGAAAGAAATAAAATATATACAATCAAAGCGCATGAGATATCAGGTGCGATCATACCAGCACTAATGCACCGGATCCATCAGAACTCCGCAGTTAAGCGTGCTTGGGCGAGAGTAGTACTAGGATGGGTGACCTCCTGGGAAGTCCTTGTGTTGCACCTCTTTTTTTGCGATTTTTTAAATACTTCTTTTTGTTTCTGTTAATCGGCGTAAAAGAGTCGGAAAAAGTAGGAGAAGACAAGCATTTCAGCGTTAATTATGTTTGTTTTGCCGTTAATAAGTGAAAGAAATAAAATATATACAATCAAAGCGCATGAGATATCAGGTGCGATCATACCAGCACTAATGCACCGGATCCCATCAGAACTCCGCAGTTAAGCGTGCTTGGGCGAGAGTAGTACTAGGATGGGTGACCTCCTGGGAAGTCCTTGTGTTGCACCTCTTTTTTTGCGATTTTTAAATACTTCTTTTTATTTCTGTTAATCGGCGTAAAAGAGTCGGAAAAAGTAGGAGAAGACAAGCATTTCAGCGTTAATTATGTTTGTTTTGCCGTTAATAAGTGAAAGAAATAAAATATATACAATCAAAGCGCATGAGATATCAGGTGCGATCATACCAGCACTAATGCACCGGATCCCATCAGAACTCCGCAGTTAAGCGTGCTGGGCGAGAGTAGTACTAGGATGGGTGACCTCCTGGGAAGTCCTTGTGTTGCACCTCTTTTTTGCGATTTTTTAAATACTTCTTTTTATTTCTGTTAATCGGCGTAAAAGAGTCGGAAAAAGTAGGAGAAGACAAGCATTTCAGCGTTAATTATGTTTGTTTTGCCGTTAATAAGTGAAAGAAATAAAATATATACAATCAAAGCGCATGAGAGATCAGGTGCGATCATACCAGCACTAATGCACCGGATCCCATCAGAACTCCGCAGTTAAGCGTGCTTGGGCGAGAGTAGTACTAGGATGGGTGACCTCCTGGGAAGTCCTTGTGTTGCACCTCTTTTTTTGCGATTTTTTAAATACTTTTTTGTTTCTGTTAATCGGCGTAAAAGAGTCGGGAAAAAGTAGGAGAAGACAAGCATTCAGCGTTATTATGTTTGTTTTGCCGTTAATAAGTGAAAGAAATAAAATATATACAATCAAAGCGCATGAGATATCAGGTGCGATCATACCAGCACTAATGCACCGGATCCCATCAGAACTCCGCAGTTAAGCGTGCTTGGGCGAGAGTAGTACTAGGATGGGTGACCTCCTGGGAAGTCCTTGTGTTGCACCTCTTTTTTTGCGATTTTTTAAATACTTCTTTTTATTTCTGTTAATCGGCGTAAAAGAGTCGGAAAAAAAGTAGGAGAAGACAAGCATTTCAGCGTTAATTATGTTTGTTTTGCCGTTAATAAGTGAAAGAAATAAAATATATACAATCAAAGCGCATGAGATATCAGGTGCGATCATACCAGCACTAATGCACCGGATCCCATCAGAACTCCGCAGTAAGCGTGCTTGGGCGAGAGAGTAGTACTAGGATGGGTGACCTCCTGGGAAGTCCTTGTGTTGCACCTCTTTTTTTGCGATTTTAAATACTTTTTTTATTTCTGTTAATCGGCGTAAAAGAGTCGGAAAAAGTAGGAGAAGACAAGCATTTCAGCGTTAATTATGTTTGTTGCCGTTAATAAGTGAAAGAAATAAATATATACAATCAAAGCGCATGATGAGATATCAGGTGCGATCATACCAGCACTAATGCACCGGATCCCATCAGAACTCCGCAGTTAAGCGTGCTGGGCGAGAGTAGTACTAGGATGGGTGACCTCCTGGGAAGTCCTTGTGTTGCACCTCTTTTTGCGATTTTTTAGTTTTTAAATACTTCTTTTTATTTCTGTTAATCGGCGTAAAAGAGTCGGAAAAAAGTAGGAGAAGACAAGCATTTAGCGTTAATTATGTTTGTTTTGCCGTTAATAAGTGAAAGAAATAAAATATATACAATCAAAGCGCATGAGATATCAGGTGCGATCATACCAGCACTAATGCACAGGATCCCATCAGAACTCCGCAGTTAAGTGTTGCACCTTTTTTTGCGATTTTTTAAATACTTCTTTTATTCTGTTAATCGGCGTAAAAGAGTCGGAAAAAGTAGGAGAAGAAAGCATTTCAGCGTTAATTATGTTTGTTTGCCGTTAATAAGTGAAAGAAATAAAAATATATACAATCAAAGGCATGAGATATCAGGTGCGATCATACCAGCACTAATGCACCGGATCCCATCAGAACTCCGCAGTTAAGCGTGCTTGGGCGAGAGTAGTACTAGGATGGGTGACCTCTGGGAAGTCCTTGTGTTGCACCTCTTTTTTGCGATTTTTTAAATACTTCTTTTTGTTTGTTAATCGGCGTTAAAGAGTCGGAAAAAAGTAGGAGAAGACAAGCATTTCAGCGTTAATTATGTTGTTTTGCCGTTAATAAGTGAAAGAAATAAAATATATACAATCAAAGCGCATGAGATATCAGGTGCGATCATACCAGCACTAATGCACCGGATCCCATCAGAACTCCGCAGTTAAGCGTGCTTGGGCGAGAGTAGTACTAGGATGGGTGACCTCCTGGGAAGTCCTTGTGTTGCACCTCTTTTTTTGCGTTTTTAAGTAATCTTTTTTGTTTCTGTTAATCGGCGTAAAAGAGTCGGAAAAAGTAGGAGAAGACAAGCATTTCAGCGTTAATTATGTTTGTTTTGCCGTTAATAAGTGAAAGAAATAAAATATATACAATCAAAGCGCATGAGATATCAGGTGCGATCATACCAGCACTAATGCACCGGATCCCATCCAGAAACTCCGCAGTTAAGCGTGCTTGGGCGAGGTAGTACTAGGATGGGTGACCTCCTGGGAAGTCCTTGTGTTGCACCTCTTTTTTGCGATTTTTTAAATACTTCTTTTATTTCTGTTAATCGGCGTAAAAGAGTCGGAAAAAGTAGGAGAAGACAAGCATTTCAGCGTTAATTATGTTTTTTGCCGTTAATAAGTGAAAGAAATAAAATATATACAATCAAAGCGCATGAGATATCAGGTGCGATCATACCAGCACTAATGCACCGGATCCCATCAGAACTCCGCAGTTAAGCGTGCTTGGGCGAGAGTAGTACTAGGATGGGTGACCTCTGGGAAGTCCTTGTGTTGCACCTCTTTTTTGCGATTTTTTAAATACTTCTTTTTTATGTTTAATCGGCGTAAAAGAGTCGGAAAAAAGTAGGAGAAGACAAGCATTTCAGCGTTAATTATGTTTGTTTTGCCGTTAATAAGTGAAAGAAATAATATATACAATCAAAGCGCATGAGATATCAGGTGCGATCATACCAGCACTAATGCACCGGATCCCATCAGAACTCCGCAGTTAAGCGTGCTTGGGCGAGAGTAGTACTAGGATGGGTGACCTCCTGGGAAGTCCTTGTGTTGCACCTCTTTTTTTGCGATTTTTTAATACTTCTTTTTATTTTTGTTAATCGGCGTAAAGAGTCGGAAAAAGTAGGAGAAGACAAGCATTTCAGCGTTAATTATGTTTGTTTTGCCGTTAATAAGTGAAAGAAATAAAATATATACAATCAAAGCGCATGAGATATCAGGGTGCGATCATACCAGCACTAATGCACCGGATCCCATCAGAACTCCGCAGTTAAGCGTGCTTGGGCGAGAGTAGTACTAGGATGGGTGACCTCTGGGAAGTCCTTGTGTTGCACCTCTTTTTTGCGATTTTTAAATACTTCTTTGTATTTCTGTTAATCGGCGTAAAAGAGTCGGAAAAAGTAGGAGAAGACAAGCATTTCAGCGTTAATTATGTTTGTTTTGCCGTAATAAGTGAAAGAAATAAAATATATACAATCAAAGCGCATGAGATATCAGGTGCGATCATACCAGCACTAATGCACCGGATCCCATCAGAACTCCGCAGTTAAGCGTGCTTGGGCGAGAGTAGTACTAGGATGGGTGACCTCTGGGAAGTCCTTGTGTGCACCTCTTTTTTGCGATTTTTTACTACCTTTTATTTCTGTTAATCGGCGTAAAAGAGTCGGAAAAAAAGTAGGAGAAGACAAGCATTTCAGCGTTAATTATGTTTGTTTTGCCGTTAATAAGTGAAAGAAATAAAATATATACAATCAAAGCGCATGAGATATCAGGTGCGATCATACCAGCACTAATGCACCGGATCCCATCAGAACTCCGCAGTTAAGCGTGCTTGGGCGAGAGTAGTACTAGGATGGGTGACCTCCTGGGAAGTCCTTGTGTTGCACCTCTTTTTTTGCGATTTTTAAATACTTCTTTTTATTTCTGTTAATCGGCGTAAAAGAGTCGGAAAAAGTAGGAGAAGACAAGCATTTCAGCGTTATTATGTTTGTTTTGCCGTTAATAAGTGAAAGAAATAAAATATATACAATCAAAGCGCATGAGATATCAGGTGCGATCATACCAGCACTAATGCACCGGATCCCATCAGAACTCCGCAGTTAAGGTGCTTGGGCGAGAGTAGTACTAGGATGGGTGACCTCCTGGGAAGTCCTTGTGTTGCACCTCTTTTTTGCGATTTTTTAAATACTTCTTTTTATTCTGTTAATCGGCGTAAAAGAGTCGGAAAAAGTAGGAGAAGACAAGCATTTCAGCGTTAATTATGTTTGTTTTGCCGTTAATAAGTGAAAGAAATAAAATATATACAATCAAAGCGCATGAGATATCAGGTGCGATCATACCAGCACTAATGCACGGATCCCATCAGAACTCCGCAGTTAAGCGGCTTGGGCGAGAGTAGTACTAGGATGGGTGACCTCCTGGGAAGTCCTTGTGTTGCACTCTTTTTTTGCGATTTTTAATACTTCTTTTATTTCTGTTAATCGGCGTAAAAGAGTCGGAAAAGTAGGAGAAGACAAGCATTTCAGCGTTAATTATGTTTGTTTTGCCGTTAATAAGTGAAAGAAATAAAATATATACAATCAAAGCGCATGAGATATCAGGTGCGATCATACCAGCACTAATGCACCGGATCCCATCAGAACTCCGCAGTAAGCGTGCTTGGGAGAGAGTAGTACTAGGATGGGTGACCTCCTGGGAAGTCCTTGTGTTGCACCTCTTTTTGCGATTTTTAAATACTTCTTTTTATTTCTGTTAATCGGCGTAAAAGAGTCGGAAAAAGTAGGAGAAGACAAGCATTTCAGCGTTAATTATGCTTGTTTTGCCGTTAATAAGTGAAAGAAATAAAATATATACAATCAAAGCGCATGAGATATCAGGTGCGATCATACCAGCACTAATGCACCGGATCCCATCAGAAACCGCAGTTAAGCGTGCTTGGGCGAGAGTAGTACTAGGATGGGTGACCTCCTGGGAAGTCTTGTGTTGCACCTCTTTTTTGCGATTTTTAAATACTTTTTTATTTTGTTAATCGGCGTAAAAGAGTCGGAAAAAAAGTAGGAGAAGACAAGCATTTCAGCGTTAATTATGTTTGTTTTGCCGTAATAAGTGAAAGAAATAAAATATATACAATCAAAGCGCATGAGATATCAGGTGCGATCATACCAGCACTAATGCACCGGATCCCATCAGAACTCCGCAGTTAAGCGTGCTTGGGCGAGAGAGTAGTACTAGGATGGGTGACCTCCTGGGAAGTCCTTGTGTTGCACCTCTTTTTTGCGATTTTTTAAATACTTCTTTTTATTTCTGTTAATCGGCGTAAAAGAGTCGGAAAAAGTAGGAGAAGACAAGAATTTCAGCGTTAATTATGTTTGTTTTGCCGTTAATAAGTGAAAGAAATAAAATATATACAATCAAAGCGCATGAGATATCAGGTGCGATCATACAGCACTAATGCACCGGATCCCATCAGAACTCCGCAGTTAAGCGTGCTTGGGCGAGAGTAGTACTAGGATGGGTGACCTCCTGGGAAGTCCTTGTGTTGCACCTCTTTTTTGCGATTTTTTAAATACTTCTTTTTATTTCTGTTAATCGGCGTAAAAGAGTCGGAAAAAGTAGGAGAAGACAAGCATTTCAGCGTTAATTATGTTGTTTTGCCGTTAATAAGTGAAAGAAATAAAATATATACAATCAAAGCGCATGAGATATCAGGTGCGATCATACCAGCACTAATGCACCGGATCCCATCAGAACTCCGCAGTTAAGCGTGCTTGGGCGAGAGTAGTACTAGGATGGGTGACCTCTTGGGAAGTCCTTGTGTTGCACCTCTTTTTTTGCGATTTTTAAATACTTCTTTTATTTCTGTTAATCGGCGTAAAAAGAGTCGGAAAAAGTAGGAGAAGACAAGCATTTCAGCGTTAATTATGTTTGTTTTGCCGTTAATAAGTGAAAGAAATAAAATATATACAATCAAAGCGCATGAGATATCAGGTGCGATCATACCAGCACTAATGCACCGGATCCCATCAGAACTTCGCAGTTAAGCGTGCTTGGGCGAGAGTAGTACTAGGATGGGTGACCTCCTGGGAAGTCCTTGTGTTGCACCTCTTTTTTTGCGATTTTTTAAATACTTCTTTTTATTTCTGTTAATCGGCGTAAAAGAGTCGGAAAAAAGTAGGAGAAGACAAGCATTTCAGCGTTAATTATGTTGTTTTTGCCGTTAATAAGTGAAAGAAATAAAATATATACAATCAAAGCGCATGAGATATCAGGTGCGATCATACCAGCACTAATGCACCGGATTCCATCAGAACTCCGCAGTTAAGCGTGATGCGAGAGTACTGGGCGAGAGTAGTACTAGGGGGTGACCTCCTGGGAAGTCCTTGTGTTGCACCTCTTTTTTTGCGATTTTTAAATACTTCTTTTTATTCTGTTAATCGGCGTAAAAGAGTCGGAAAAAGTAGGAGAAGACAAGCATTTCAGCGTTAATTATGTTTGTTTGCCGTAATAAGTGAAAGAAATAAAATATATACAATCAAAGCGCATGAGATATCAGGTGCGATCATACCAGCACTAATGCACCGGATCCCATCAGAACTCCGCAGTTTAAGCGTGCTTGGGCGGGAGAGTAGTACTAGGAGGGTGTACCCTCCTGGGCCGGAAGTCTTTGTTGCACCTCGTTTTATTGCTGTTTTAGATTTTTAAATACTTCTTTTTTGTGTCTGTTAATCGCGCGTAAAAAGAGTCGGAAAAGTAGGAGAAGACAAGCATTTCAGCGCGTTAAGTATGTTGTTTTGACCGTTAATAAGTGAAAGAAATAAAATATATACAATCAAAGGCATGAGATATCAGGTGAGCGATCATACCAGCACTAATGCACCGGATCCCATCAGAACTCCGCAGTTAAGCGTGCTTGGGCGAGAGTAGTACTAGGATGGGTGACCTCCTGGGAAGTCCTTGTGTTGCACCTATTTTTTTGCGAGTTTTTAAGTACTTCTTTTGTTCTGTTAATCGGCGTAAAAGAGTCGGAAAAGTAGGAGAAGACAAGCATTTCAGCGTTAATTATGTTTGTTTTGCCGTTAATAAGTGAAAGAAATAAAATATATACAATCAAAGCGCATGAGATATCAGGTGCGATCATACCAGCACTAATGCACCGGATCCCATCAGAACTCCGCAGTTAAGCGTGCTTGGGAGAGAGTAGTACTAGGATGGGTGACCTCCTGGGAAGTCCTTGTGTTGCACCTCTTTTTTTGCGATTTTTTAAATACTTCTTTTTATTTCTGTTAATCGGCGTAAAAGAGTCGGAAAAAGTAGGAGAAGACAAGCATTTCAGCGGTAATTATGTTTGTTTTTGCCGTAATAAGTGAAAAAATAAAATATATACAATCAAAGCGCATGAGATATCAGGTGCGATCATACCAGCACTAATGCCCGGATCCATCAGAACTCCGCAGTTAAGCGTGCTTGGGCGAGGAGTAGTACTAGGATGGGTGACCTCCTGGGAAGTCCTTGTGGCACACCTCTTTTTTGCGATTTTTTAATACTTCTTTTTATTTCTGTTAATCGGCGTAAAAGAGTCGGAAAAAGTAGGAGAAGACAAGCATTTCAGCGTTAATTATGTTTGTTTTGCCGTTAATAAGTGAAAGAAATAAAATATATACAATCAAAGCGCATGAGATATCAGGTGCGATCATACCAGTACTAATGCACCGGATCCCATCAGAACTCCGCAGTTAAGCGTGCTTGGGCGAGAGTAGTACTAGGATGGGTGACCTCCTGGGAAGTCCTTGTGTTGCACCTCTTTTTTTGCGATTTTTTAAAATACTTCCTTTTATTTCTGTTAATCGGCGTAAAAGAGTCGGGAAAAGTAGGAGAAGACAAGCATTTCAGCGTTAATTATGTTTGTTTGCCGTAATAAGTGAAAGAAATAAAATATATACAATCAAAGCGCATGAGATATCAGGTGCGATCATACCAGCACTAATGCACCGGATCCCATCAGAACTCCGCAGTTAAGCGTGCTTGGGCGAGAGTAGTACTAGGATGGGTGACCTCCTGGGAAGTCCTTGTGTTGCACCTCTTTTTTTGCGATTTTTTAAATACTTCTTTTTATTTCTGTTAATCGGCGTAAAAGAGTCGGAAAAAGTAGGAGAAGACAAGCATTTCAGCGTTAATTATGTTTGTTTTGCCGTTAATAAGTGAAAGAAATAAAATATATACAATCAAAGCGCATGAGATATCAGGTGCGATCATACCAGCACTAATGCACGGATCCCATCAGAACTCGCAGTTAAGCGTGGCTTGGGCCCGAGAGTAGTACTAGGATGGGTGACCTCCTGGGAAGTCCTTGTGTTGCACCTCTTTTTTTGCGATTTTTTAAATACTTCTTTTTATTTCTGTTAATCGGCGTAAAAGAGTCGGAAAAAGTAGGAGAAGACAAGCATTTCAGCGTTAATTATGTTTGTTTTGCCGTTAATAAGTGAAAGAAATAAAATATATACAATCAAAGCGCATGAGATATCAGGTGCGATCATACCAGCACTAATGCACCGGATCCCATCAGAACTCCGCAGTTAAGCGTGCTTGGGCGAGAGTAGTACTAGGATGGGTGACCTCCTGGGAAGTCCTTGTGTTGCACCTCTTTTTTTGCGATTTTTTAAATATTCTTTTATTTCTGTTAATCGGCGTAAAAAGAGTCGGAAAAAGTAGGAGAAGACAAGCATTTCAGCGTTAATTATGTTTGTTTTGCCGTTAATAAGTGAAAGAAATAAAATATATACAATCAAAGCGCATGAGATATCAGGTGCGATCATACCAGCACTAATGCACCGGATCCCATCAGAACTCCGCAGTTAAGCGTGCTTGGGCGAGAGTAGTACTAGGATGGGTGACCTCCTGGGCGTGTAATTATGTTGTTTTGCCGTTAATAAGTGAAAGAAATAAAATATATACAATCAAAGTGCATGAGATATCAGGTGCGATCATACCAGCACTAATGCACCGGATCCCATCAGAACTCCGCAGTTAAGCGTGCTTGGGCGAGAGTAGTACTAGGATGGGTGACCTCCTGGGAAGTCCTGTGTTGCACTCTTTTTTTTGCGAGTTTTTAAGTACTTCTTTTTGTTTCTGTTAATCGGCGTAAAAGAGTCGGAAAAAGTAGGAGAAGACAAGCATTTCAGCGTTAATTATGTTTGTTTTGCCGTTAATAAGTGAAAGAAATAAAATATATACAATCAAAGCGCATGAGATATCAGGTGCGATCATACCAGCACTAATGCACCGGATCCCATCAGAACTCCGCAGTTAAGCGTGCTTGGGCGAGAGTAGTACTAGGATGGGTGACCTCCTGGGAAGTCCTTGTGTTGCACCTCTTTTTTTGCGATTTTTTAAATACTTCTTTTTATTTCTGTTAATCGGCGTAAAAGAGTCGGAAAAAGTAGGAGAAGACAAGCATTTCAGCGTTAATTATGTTTGTTTTGCCGTTAATAAGTGAAAGAAATAAAATATATACAATCAAAGCGCATGAGATATCAGGTGCGATCATACCAGCACTAATGCACCGGATCCCATCAGAACTCCGCAGTTAAGCGTGCTTGGGCGAGAGTAGTACTAGGATGGGTGACCTCCTGGGAAGTCCTTGTGTTGCACCTCTTTTTTTGCGATTTTTTAAATACTTCTTTTTATTTCTGTTAATCGGCGTAAAAGAGTCGGAAAAAGTAGGAGAAGACAAGCATTTCAGCGTTAATTATGTTTGTTTTGCCGTTAATAAGTGAAAGAAATAAAATATATACAATCAAAGCGCATGAGATATCAGGTGCGATCATACCAGCACTAATGCACCGGATCCCATCAGAACTCCGCAGTTAAGCGTGCTTGGGCGAGAGTAGTACTAGGATGGGTGACTCCTGGGAAGTCCTTGTGTTGCACCTCTTTTTTTGCGATTTTTTAAATACTTCTTTTTATTTCTGTTAATCGGCGTAAAAGAGTCGGAAAAAGTAGGAGAAGACAAGCATTTCAGCGTTAATTATGTTTGTTTTGCCGTTAATAAGTGAAAGAAATAAAATATATACAATCAAAGCGCATGAGATATCAGGTGCGATCATACCAGCACTAATGCAC
>NW_026112884.1:0-55454 GCF_024323335.1 Lathyrus oleraceus
GAATTGAATTTGATTGTGCAACTTGTAAATCTATCATCTCATAAAAATTGAGCAAGTTATGGCCTTGGAACGTTGACTCTCAAATTAGGGTTTAGACAAAATGACCTATAATGTTTCAACATAGAAAATGATTTTCCAAGCAAAACTATCTCTATGTCTCAACATGAAAGTTGTTTATAATGTCATTTTGAGTAAGTTTGCTCTTGGAATTATTTTCATATGGTGAAAATTGTAGGAGATAGGGTGTAGGGAGACCCAGTTTTGATCAGATGAATTCATCTGGCCAATCACCACCAACCAACTTGCTAACCTCCAATTCTCTTGACTTTCTTGGCTTATGGTAGATCATAAATGCATAAGATGATGAATTTTGAAGTGTCCCTTGAGAAATTTGATCAATTGGTGAATTGGCTTGTTGGAGAAGTTACTCAGGATACCCAATCAAACTAGGGTTTCCAAGAAAAATCACCCTCAAACTATTGAAGAAAACTTGATCAATATAACATGTAGAGATCATTGGGACTTATATATGATGTTCATAACCATTCTTGCATCAATTCATGGTTGTGCTCTTTGTTCACGAGGGTCTCAAACCCTAGATATGGACTTGATGAATCAATGAGATCATGCCCTACCTACAAAACAGTTAGGCAAATACAAAGACATATTTTTGGTATTTTGGTTAGTAAAAATGATAAAATACAAGTATGATATAATCACAAAGTGCTTGGTGATCTCTCCCAAAACAAACCCAATGAAAGAGGGGTAAGGAGGGTGCCAAGGTATGATCCCAATGCTAATGCTTATGATGAAGTTGCATGATAGAGTTATGCATTTTTGAAGTTTGGAAAAATCACTTGATCAATGGTATAGGTCAAAAGTGACCTATAATGTAGCCTCATATCACATGCTCAAAAAAGTTGAATTAGCTCTCACTCCAAACATCAAAGTTGAAGCAGGGACATTGAATTTGATTGTGCAACTTGTAAATCTATCATCTCATAAAAATTGAGCAAGTTATGGCCTTGGAAAGTTGACTCTCAAATTAGGGTTTAGACAAAATGACCTATAATGTTTCAACATAGAAAATGATTTTCCAAGCAAAACTATCTCTATGTCTCAACATGAAAGTTGTTTATAATGTCATTTGAGTAAGTTTGCTCTTGGAATTATTTTCATATGGTGAAAATTGTAGGAGATAGGGTGTAGGGAGACCCAGTTTTGATCAGATGATTTATCTGGCCAATCACCACCAACCAACTTGCTAACCTCCAATTCTCTTGACTTTCTTGGCTTATGGTAGATCATAAATGCATAAGATGATGAATTTTGAAGTGTCCCTTGAGAAATTTGATCAATTGGTGAATTAGCTTGTTGGAGAAGTTACTCAGGATACCCAATCAAACTAGGGTTTCCAAGGCAAATCACCCTCAAACTATTGAAGAAAACTTGATCAATATAACATGTAGAGATCATTGGGACTTATATATGATGTTCATAACCATTCTTGCATCAATTCATGGTTGTGCTCTTTGTTCACGAGGGTCTCAAACCCTAGATATGGACTTGATGAATCAATGAGATCATGCCCTACCTACAAAACAGTTAGGCAAATACAAAGACATATTTTTGGTATTTTGGTTAGTAAAAATGATAAAATACAAGTATGATATAATCACAAAGTGCTTGGTGATCTCTCCCAAAACAAACCCAATGAAAGAGGGGTAAGGAGGGTGCCAAGGTATGATCCCAATGCTAATGCTTATGATGAAGTTGCATGATAGAGTTATGCATTTTTGAAGTTTGGAAAAATCACTTGATCAATGGTATAGGTCAAAAGTGACCTATAATGTAGCCTCATATCACATGCTCAAAAAAGTTGAATTAGCTCTCACTCCAAACATCAAAGTTGAAGCAGGGACATTGAATTTGATTGTGCAACTTGTAAATCTATCATCTCATAAAAATTGAGCAAGTTATGGCCTTGGAAAGTTGACTCTCAAATTAGGGTTTAGACAAAATGACCTATAATGTTTCAACATAGAAAATGATTTTCCAAGCAAAACTATCTCTATGTCTCAACATGAAAGTTGTTTATAATGTCATTTTGAGTAAGTTTGCTCTTGGAATTATTTTCATATGGTGAAAATTGTAGGAGATAGGGTGTAGGGAGACCCAGTTTTGATCAGATGAATTCATCTGGCCAATCACCACCAACCAACTTGCTAACCTCCAATTCTCTTGACTTTCTTGGCTTATGGTAGATCATAAATGCATAAGATGATGAATTTTGAAGTGTCCCTTGAGAAATTTGATCAATTGGTGAATTAGCTTGTTGGAGAAGTTACTCAGGATACCCAATCAAACTAGGGTTTCCAAGGCAAATCACCCTCAAACTATTGAAGAAAACTTGATCAATATAACATGTAGAGATCATTGGGACTTATATATGATGTTCATAACCATTCTTGCATCAATTCATGGTTGTGCTCTTTGTTCACGAGGGTCTCAAACCCTAGATATGGACTTGATGAATCAATGAGATCATGCCCTACCTACAAAACAGTTAGGCAAATACAAAGACATATTTTTGGTATTTTGGTTAGTAAAAATGATAAAATACAAGTATGATATAATCACAAAGTGCTTGGTGATCTCTCCCAAAACAAACCCAATGAAAGAGGGGTAAGGAGGGTGCCAAGGTATGATCCCAATGCTAATGCTTATGATGAAGTTGCATGATAGAGTTATGCATTTTTGAAGTTTGGAAAAATCACTTGATCAATGGTATAGGTCAAAAGTGACCTATAATGTAGCCTCATATCACATGCTCAAAAAAGTTGAATTAGCTCTCACTCCAAACATCAAAGTTGAAGCAGGGACATTGAATTTGATTGTGCAACTTGTAAATCTATCATCTCATAAAAATTGAGCAAGTTATGGCCTTGGAAAGTTGACTCTCAAATTAGGGTTTAGACAAAATGACCTATAATGTTTCAACATAGAAAATGATTTTCCAAGCAAAACTATCTCTATGTCTCAACATGAAAGTTGTTTATAATGTCATTTTGAGTAAGTTTGCTCTTGGAATTATTTTCATATGGTGAAAATTGTAGGAGATAGGGTGTAGGGAGACCCAGTTTTGATCAGATGAATTCATCTGGCCAATCACCACCAACCAACTTGCTAACCTCCAATTCTCTTGACTTTCTTGGCTTATGGTAGATCATAAATGCATAAGATGATGAATTTTGAAGTGTCCCTTGAGAAATTTGATCAATTGGTGAATTAGCTTGTTGGAGAAGTTACTCAGGATACCCAATCAAACTAGGGTTTCCAAGGCAAATCACCCTCAAACTATTGAAGAAAACTTGATCAATATAACATGTAGAGATCATTGGGACTTATATATGATGTTCATAACCATTCTTGCATCAATTCATGGTTGTGCTCTTTGTTCACGAGGGTCTCAAACCCTAGATATGGACTTGATGAATCAATGAGATCATGCCCTACCTACAAAACAGTTAGGCAAATACAAAGACATATTTTTGGTATTTTGGTTAGTAAAAATGATAAAATACAAGTATGATATAATCACAAAGTGCTTGGTGATCTCTCCCAAAACAAACCCAATGAAAGAGGGGTAAGGAGGGTGCCAAGGTATGATCCCAATGCTAATGCTTATGATGAAGTTGCATGATAGAGTTATGCATTTTTGAAGTTTGGAAAAATCACTTGATCAATGGTATAGGTCAAAAGTGACCTATAATGTAGCCTCATATCACATGCTCAAAAAAGTTGAATTAGCTCTCACTCCAAACATCAAAGTTGAAGTAGGGACATTGAATTTGATTGTGCAACTTGTAAATCTATCATCTCATAAAAATTGAGCAAGTTATGGCCTTGGAAAGTTGACTCTCAAATTAGGGTTTAGACAAAATGACCTATAATGTTTCAACATAGAAAATGATTTTCCAAGCAAAACTATCTCTATGTCTCAACATGAAAGTTGTTTATAATGTCATTTTGAGTAAGTTTGCTCTTGGAATTATTTTCATATGGTGAAAATTGTAGGAGATAGGGTGTAGGGAGACCCAGTTTTGATCAGATGATTCATCTGGCCAATCACCACCAACCAACTTGCTAACCTCCAATTCTCTTGACTTTCTTGGCTTATGGTAGATCATAAATGCATAAGATGATGAATTTTGAAGTGTCCCTTGAGAAATTTGATCAATTGGTGAATTAGCTTGTTGGAGAAGTTACTCAGGATACCCAATCAAACTAGGGTTTCCAAGGCAAATCACCCTCAAACTATTGAAGAAAACTTGATCAATATAACATGTAGAGATCATTGGGACTTATATATGATGTTCATAACCATTCTTGCATCAATTCATGGTTGTGCTCTTTGTTCACGAGGGTCTCAAACCCTAGATATGGACTTGATGAATCAATGAGATCATGCCCTACCTACAAAACAGTTAGGCAAATACAAAGACATATTTTTGGTATTTTGGTTAGTAAAAATGATAAAATACAAGTATGATATAATCACAAAGTGCTTGGTGATCTCTCCCAAAACAAACCCAATGAAAGAGGGGTAAGGAGGGTGCCAAGGTATGATCCCAATGCTAATGCTTATGATGAAGTTGCATGATAGAGTTATGCATTTTTGAAGTTTGGAAAAATCACTTGATCAATGGTATAGGTCAAAAGTGACCTATAATGTAGCCTCATATCACATGCTCAAAAAAGTTGAATTAGCTCTCACTCCAAACATCAAAGTTGAAGCAGGGACATTGAATTTGATTGTGCAACTTGTAAATCTATCATCTCATAAAAATTGAGCAAGTTATGGCCTTGGAAAGTTGACTCTCAAATTAGGGTTTAGACAAAATGACCTATAATGTTTCAACATAGAAAATGATTTTCCAAGCAAAACTATCTCTATGTCTCAACATGAAAGTTGTTTATAATGTCATTTTGAGTAAGTTTGCTCTTGGAATTATTTTCATATGGTGAAAATTGTAGGAGATAGGGTGTAGGGAGACCCAGTTTTGATCAGATGAATTCATCTGGCCAATCACCACCAACCAACTTGCTAACCTCCAATTCTCTTGACTTTCTTGGCTTATGGTAGATCATAAATGCATAAGATGATGAATTTTGAAGTGTCCCTTGAGAAATTTGATCAATTGGTGAATTAGCTTGTTGGAGAAGTTACTCAGGATACCCAATCAAACTAGGGTTTCCAAGGCAAATCACCCTCAAACTATTGAAGAAAACTTGATCAATATAACATGTAGAGATCATTGGGACTTATATATGATGTTCATAACCATTCTTGCATCAATTCATGGTTGTGCTCTTTGTTCACGAGGGTCTCAAACCCTAGATATGGACTTGATGAATCAATGAGATCATGCCCTACCTACAAAACAGTTAGGCAAATACAAAGACATATTTTTGGTATTTTGGTTAGTAAAAATGATAAAATACAAGTATGATATAATCACAAAGTGCTTGGTGATCTCTCCCAAAACAAACCCAATGAAAGAGGGGTAAGGAGGGTGCCAAGGTATGATCCCAATGCTAATGCTTATGATGAAGTTGCATGATAGAGTTATGCATTTTTGAAGTTTGGAAAAATCACTTGATCAATGGTATAGGTCAAAAGTGACCTATAATGTAGCCTCATATCACATGCTCAAAAAAGTTGAATTAGCTCTCACTCCAAACATCAAAGTTGAAGCAGGGACATTGAATTTGATTGTGCAACTTGTAAATCTATCATCTCATAAAAATTGAGCAAGTTATGGCCTTGGAAAGTTGACTCTCAAATTAGGGTTTAGACAAAATGACCTATAATGTTTCAACATAGAAAATGATTTTCCAAGCAAAACTATCTCTATGTCTCAACATGAAAGTTGTTTATAATGTCATTTTGAGTAAGTTTGCTCTTGGAATTATTTTCATATGGTGAAAATTGTAGGAGATAGGGTGTAGGGAGACCCAGTTTTGATCAGATGAATTCATCTGGCCAATCACCACCAACCAACTTGCTAACCTCCAATTCTCTTGACTTTCTTGGCTTATGGTAGATCATAAATGCATAAGATGATGAATTTTGAAGTGTCCCTTGAGAAATTTGATCAATTGGTGAATTGCTTGTTGGAGAAGTTACTCAGGATACCCAATCAAACTAGGGTTTCCAAGGCAAATCACCCTCAAACTATTGAAGAAAACTTGATCAATATAACATGTAGAGATCATTGGGACTTATATATGATGTTCATAACCATTCTTGCATCAATTCATGGTTGTGCTCTTTGTTCACGAGGGTCTCAAACCCTAGATATGGACTTGATGAATCAATGAGATCATGCCCTACCTACAAAACAGTTAGGCAAATACAAAGACATATTTTTGGTATTTTGGTTAGTAAAAATGATAAAATACAAGTATGATATAATCACAAAGTGCTTGGTGATCTCTCCCAAAACAAACCCAATGAAAGAGGGGTAAGGAGGGTGCCAAGGTATGATCCCAATGCTAATGCTTATGATGAAGTTGCATGATAGAGTTATGCATTTTTGAAGTTTGGAAAAATCACTTGATCAATGGTATAGGTCAAAAGTGACCTATAATGTAGCCTCATATCACATGCTCAAAAAAGTTGAATTAGCTCTCACTCCAAACATCAAAGTTGAAGCAGGGACATTGAATTTGATTGTGCAACTTGTAAATCTATCATCTCATAAAAATTGAGCAAGTTATGGCCTTGGAAAGTTGACTCTCAAATTAGGGTTTAGACAAAATGACCTATAATGTTTCAACATAGAAAATGATTTTCCAAGCAAAACTATCTCTATGTCTCAACATGAAAGTTGTTTATAATGTCATTTTGAGTAAGTTTGCTCTTGGAATTATTTTCATATGGTGAAAATTGTAGGAGATAGGGTGTAGGGAGACCCAGTTTTGATCAGATGATTTATCTGGCCAATCACCACCAACCAACTTGCTAACCTCCAATTCTCTTGACTTTCTTGGCTTATGGTAGATCATAAATGCATAAGATGATGAATTTTGAAGTGTCCCTTGAGAAATTTGATCAATTGGTGAATTAGCTTGTTGGAGAAGTTACTCAGGATACCCAATCAAACTAGGGTTTCCAAGGCAAATCACCCTCAAACTATTGAAGAAAACTTGATCAATATAACATGTAGAGATCATTGGGACTTATATATGATGTTCATAACCATTCTTGCATCAATTCATGGTTGTGCTCTTTGTTCACGAGGGTCTCAAACCCTAGATATGGACTTGATGAATCAATGAGATCATGCCCTACCTACAAAACAGTTAGGCAAATACAAAGACATATTTTTGGTATTTTGGTTAGTAAAAATGATAAAATACAAGTATGATATAATCACAAAGTGCTTGGTGATCTCTCCCAAAACAAACCCAATGAAAGAGGGGTAAGGAGGGTGCCAAGGTATGATCCCAATGCTAATGCTTATGATGAAGTTGCATGATAGAGTTATGCATTTTTGAAGTTTGGAAAAATCACTTGATCAATGGTATAGGTCAAAAGTGACCTATAATGTAGCCTCATATCACATGCTCAAAAAAGTTGAATTAGCTCTCACTCCAAACATCAAAGTTGAAGCAGGGACATTGAATTTGATTGTGCAACTTGTAAATCTATCATCTCATAAAAATTGAGCAAGTTATGGCCTTGGAAAGTTGACTCTCAAATTAGGGTTTAGACAAAATGACCTATAATGTTTCAACATAGAAAATGATTTTCCAAGCAAAACTATCTCTATGTCTCAACATGAAAGTTGTTTATAATGTCATTTTGAGTAAGTTTGCTCTTGGAATTATTTTCATATGGTGAAAATTGTAGGAGATAGGGTGTAGGGAGACCCAGTTTTGATCAGATGAATTCATCTGGCCAATCACCACCAACCAACTTGCTAACCTCCAATTCTCTTGACTTTCTTGGCTTATGGTAGATCATAAATGCATAAGATGATGAATTTTGAAGTGTCCCTTGAGAAATTTGATCAATTGGTGAATTAGCTTGTTGGAGAAGTTACTCAGGATACCCAATCAAACTAGGGTTTCCAAGGCAAATCACCCTCAAACTATTGAAGAAAACTTGATCAATATAACATGTAGAGATCATTGGGACTTATATATGATGTTCATAACCATTCTTGCATCAATTCATGGTTGTGCTCTTTGTTCACGAGGGTCTCAAACCCTAGATATGGACTTGATGAATCAATGAGATCATGCCCTACCTACAAAACAGTTAGGCAAATACAAAGACATATTTTTGGTATTTTGGTTAGTAAAAATGATAAAATACAAGTATGATATAATCACAAAGTGCTTGGTGATCTCTCCCAAAACAAACCCAATGAAAGAGGGGTAAGGAGGGTGCCAAGGTATGATCCCAATGCTAATGCTTATGATGAAGTTGCATGATAGAGTTATGCATTTTTGAAGTTTGGAAAAATCACTTGATCAATGGTATAGGTCAAAAGTGACCTATAATGTAGCCTCATATCACATGCTCAAAAAAGTTGAATTAGCTCTCACTCCAAACATCAAAGTTGAAGCAGGGACATTGAATTTGATTGTGCAACTTGTAAATCTATCATCTCATAAAAATTGAGCAAGTTATGGCCTTGGAAAGTTGACTCTCAAATTAGGGTTTAGACAAAATGACCTATAATGTTTCAACATAGAAAATGATTTTCCAAGCAAAACTATCTCTATGTCTCAACATGAAAGTTGTTTATAATGTCATTTTGAGTAAGTTTGCTCTTGGAATTATTTTCATATGGTGAAAATTGTAGGAGATAGGGTGTAGGGAGACCCAGTTTTGATCAGATGATTTATCTGGCCAATCACCACCAACCAACTTGCTAACCTCCAATTCTCTTGACTTTCTTGGCTTATGGTAGATCATAAATGCATAAGATGATGAATTTTGAAGTGTCCCTTGAGAAATTTGATCAATTGGTGAATTGGCTTGTTGGAGAAGTTACTCAGGATACCCAATCAAACTAGGGTTTCCAAGGCAAATCACCCTCAAACTATTGAAGAAAACTTGATCAATATAACATGTAGAGATCATTGGGACTTATATATGATGTTCATAACCATTCTTGCATCAATTCATGGTTGTGCTCTTTGTTCACGAGGGTCTCAAACCCTAGATATGGACTTGATGAATCAATGAGATCATGCCCTACCTACAAAACAGTTAGGCAAATACAAAGACATATTTTTGGTATTTTGGTTAGTAAAAATGATAAAATACAAGTATGATATAATCACAAAGTGCTTGGTGATCTCTCCCAAAACAAACCCAATGAAAGAGGGGTAAGGAGGGTGCCAAGGTATGATCCCAATGCTAATGCTTATGATGAAGTTGCATGATAGAGTTATGCATTTTTGAAGTTTGGAAAAATCACTTGATCAATGGTATAGGTCAAAAGTGACCTATAATGTAGCCTCATATCACATGCTCAAAAAAGTTGAATTAGCTCTCACTCCAAACATCAAAGTTGAAGCAGGGACATTGAATTTGATTGTGCAACTTGTAAATCTATCATCTCATAAAAATTGAGCAAGTTATGGCCTTGGAAAGTTGACTCTCAAATTAGGGTTTAGACAAAATGACCTATAATGTTTCAACATAGAAAATGATTTTCCAAGCAAAACTATCTCTATGTCTCAACATGAAAGTTGTTTATAATGTCATTTTGAGTAAGTTTGCTCTTGGAATTATTTTCATATGGTGAAAATTGTAGGAGATAGGGTGTAGGGAGACCCAGTTTTGATCAGATGAATTCATCTGGCCAATCACCACCAACCAACTTGCTAACCTCCAATTCTCTTGACTTTCTTGGCTTATGGTAGATCATAAATGCATAAGATGATGAATTTTGAAGTGTCCCTTGAGAAATTTGATCAATTGGTGAATTAGCTTGTTGGAGAAGTTACTCAGGATACCCAATCAAACTAGGGTTTCCAAGGCAAATCACCCTCAAACTATTGAAGAAAACTTGATCAATATAACATGTAGAGATCATTGGGACTTATATATGATGTTCATAACCATTCTTGCATCAATTCATGGTTGTGCTCTTTGTTCACGAGGGTCTCAAACCCTAGATATGGACTTGATGAATCAATGAGATCATGCCCTACCTACAAAACAGTTAGGCAAATACAAAGACATATTTTTGGTATTTTGGTTAGTAAAAATGATAAAATACAAGTATGATATAATCACAAAGTGCTTGGTGATCTCTCCCAAAACAAACCCAATGAAAGAGGGGTAAGGAGGGTGCCAAGGTATGATCCCAATGCTAATGCTTATGATGAAGTTGCATGATAGAGTTATGCATTTTTGAAGTTTGGAAAAATCACTTGATCAATGGTATAGGTCAAAAGTGACCTATAATGTAGCCTCATATCACATGCTCAAAAAAGTTGAATTAGCTCTCACTCCAAACATCAAAGTTGAAGCAGGGACATTGAATTTGATTGTGCAACTTGTAAATCTATCATCTCATAAAAATTGAGCAAGTTATGGCCTTGGAAAGTTGACTCTCAAATTAGGGTTTAGACAAAATGACCTATAATGTTTCAACATAGAAAATGATTTTCCAAGCAAAACTATCTCTATGTCTCAACATGAAAGTTGTTTATAATGTCATTTTGAGTAAGTTTGCTCTTGGAATTATTTTCATATGGTGAAAATTGTAGGAGATAGGGTGTAGGGAGACCCAGTTTTGATCAGATGATTTATCTGGCCAATCACCACCAACCAACTTGCTAACCTCCAATTCTCTTGACTTTCTTGGCTTATGGTAGATCATAAATGCATAAGATGATGAATTTTGAAGTGTCCCTTGAGAAATTTGATCAATTGGTGAATTGGCTTGTTGGAGAAGTTACTCAGGATACCCAATCAAACTAGGGTTTCCAAGGCAAATCACCCTCAAACTATTGAAGAAAACTTGATCAATATAACATGTAGAGATCATTGGGACTTATATATGATGTTCATAACCATTCTTGCATCAATTCATGGTTGTGCTCTTTGTTCACGAGGGTCTCAAACCCTAGATATGGACTTGATGAATCAATGAGATCATGCCCTACCTACAAAACAGTTAGGCAAATACAAAGACATATTTTTGGTATTTTGGTTAGTAAAAATGATAAAATACAAGTATGATATAATCACAAAGTGCTTGGTGATCTCTCCCAAAACAAACCCAATGAAAGAGGGGTAAGGAGGGTGCCAAGGTATGATCCCAATGCTAATGCTTATGATGAAGTTGCATGATAGAGTTATGCATTTTTGAAGTTTGGAAAAATCACTTGATCAATGGTATAGGTCAAAAGTGACCTATAATGTAGCCTCATATCACATGCTCAAAAAAGTTGAATTAGCTCTCACTCCAAACATCAAAGTTGAAGCAGGGACATTGAATTTGATTGTGCAACTTGTAAATCTATCATCTCATAAAAATTGAGCAAGTTATGGCCTTGGAAAGTTGACTCTCAAATTAGGGTTTAGACAAAATGACCTATAATGTTTCAACATAGAAAATGATTTTCCAAGCAAAACTATCTCTATGTCTCAACATGAAAGTTGTTTATAATGTCATTTTGAGTAAGTTTGCTCTTGGAATTATTTTCATATGGTGAAAATTGTAGGAGATAGGGTGTAGGGAGACCCAGTTTTGATCAGATGAATTCATCTGGCCAATCACCACCAACCAACTTGCTAACCTCCAATTCTCTTGACTTTCTTGGCTTATGGTAGATCATAAATGCATAAGATGATGAATTTTGAAGTGTCCCTTGAGAAATTTGATCAATTGGTGAATTAGCTTGTTGGAGAAGTTACTCAGGATACCCAATCAAACTAGGGTTTCCAAGGCAAATCACCCTCAAACTATTGAAGAAAACTTGATCAATATAACATGTAGAGATCATTGGGACTTATATATGATGTTCATAACCATTCTTGCATCAATTCATGGTTGTGCTCTTTGTTCACGAGGGTCTCAAACCCTAGATATGGACTTGATGAATCAATGAGATCATGCCCTACCTACAAAACAGTTAGGCAAATACAAAGACATATTTTTGGTATTTTGGTTAGTAAAAATGATAAAATACAAGTATGATATAATCACAAAGTGCTTGGTGATCTCTCCCAAAACAAACCCAATGAAAGAGGGGTAAGGAGGGTGCCAAGGTATGATCCCAATGCTAATGCTTATGATGAAGTTGCATGATAGAGTTATGCATTTTTGAAGTTTGGAAAAATCACTTGATCAATGGTATAGGTCAAAAGTGACCTATAATGTAGCCTCATATCACATGCTCAAAAAAGTTGAATTAGCTCTCACTCCAAACATCAAAGTTGAAGCAGGGACATTGAATTTGATTGTGCAACTTGTAAATCTATCATCTCATAAAAATTGAGCAAGTTATGGCCTTGGAAAGTTGACTCTCAAATTAGGGTTTAGACAAAATGACCTATAATGTTTCAACATAGAAAATGATTTTCCAAGCAAAACTATCTCTATGTCTCAACATGAAAGTTGTTTATAATGTCATTTTGAGTAAGTTTGCTCTTGGAATTATTTTCATATGGTGAAAATTGTAGGAGATAGGGTGTAGGGAGACCCAGTTTTGATCAGATGATTTATCTGGCCAATCACCACCAACCAACTTGCTAACCTCCAATTCTCTTGACTTTCTTGGCTTATGGTAGATCATAAATGCATAAGATGATGAATTTTGAAGTGTCCCTTGAGAAATTTGATCAATTGGTGAATTGGCTTGTTGGAGAAGTTACTCAGGATACCCAATCAAACTAGGGTTTCCAAGGCAAATCACCCTCAAACTATTGAAGAAAACTTGATCAATATAACATGTAGAGATCATTGGGACTTATATATGATGTTCATAACCATTCTTGCATCAATTCATGGTTGTGCTCTTTGTTCACGAGGGTCTCAAACCCTAGATATGGACTTGATGAATCAATGAGATCATGCCCTACCTACAAAACAGTTAGGCAAATACAAAGACATATTTTTGGTATTTTGGTTAGTAAAAATGATAAAATACAAGTATGATATAATCACAAAGTGCTTGGTGATCTCTCCCAAAACAAACCCAATGAAAGAGGGGTAAGGAGGGTGCCAAGGTATGATCCCAATGCTAATGCTTATGATGAAGTTGCATGATAGAGTTATGCATTTTTGAAGTTTGGAAAAATCACTTGATCAATGGTATAGGTCAAAAGTGACCTATAATGTAGCCTCATATCACATGCTCAAAAAAGTTGAATTAGCTCTCACTCCAAACATCAAAGTTGAAGCAGGGACATTGAATTTGATTGTGCAACTTGTAAATCTATCATCTCATAAAAATTGAGCAAGTTATGGCCTTGGAAAGTTGACTCTCAAATTAGGGTTTAGACAAAATGACCTATAATGTTTCAACATAGAAAATGATTTTCCAAGCAAAACTATCTCTATGTCTCAACATGAAAGTTGTTTATAATGTCATTTTGAGTAAGTTTGCTCTTGGAATTATTTTCATATGGTGAAAATTGTAGGAGATAGGGTGTAGGGAGACCCAGTTTTGATCAGATGAATTCATCTGGCCAATCACCACCAACCAACTTGCTAACCTCCAATTCTCTTGACTTTCTTGGCTTATGGTAGATCATAAATGCATAAGATGATGAATTTTGAAGTGTCCCTTGAGAAATTTGATCAATTGGTGAATTAGCTTGTTGGAGAAGTTACTCAGGATACCCAATCAAACTAGGGTTTCCAAGGCAAATCACCCTCAAACTATTGAAGAAAACTTGATCAATATAACATGTAGAGATCATTGGGACTTATATATGATGTTCATAACCATTCTTGCATCAATTCATGGTTGTGCTCTTTGTTCACGAGGGTCTCAAACCCTAGATATGGACTTGATGAATCAATGAGATCATGCCCTACCTACAAAACAGTTAGGCAAATACAAAGACATATTTTTGGTATTTTGGTTAGTAAAAATGATAAAATACAAGTATGATATAATCACAAAGTGCTTGGTGATCTCTCCCAAAACAAACCCAATGAAAGAGGGGTAAGGAGGGTGCCAAGGTATGATCCCAATGCTAATGCTTATGATGAAGTTGCATGATAGAGTTATGCATTTTTGAAGTTTGGAAAAATCACTTGATCAATGGTATAGGTCAAAAGTGACCTATAATGTAGCCTCATATCACATGCTCAAAAAAGTTGAATTAGCTCTCACTCCAAACATCAAAGTTGAAGCAGGGACATTGAATTTGATTGTGCAACTTGTAAATCTATCATCTCATAAAAATTGAGCAAGTTATGGCCTTGGAAAGTTGACTCTCAAATTAGGGTTTAGACAAAATGACCTATAATGTTTCAACATAGAAAATGATTTTCCAAGCAAAACTATCTCTATGTCTCAACATGAAAGTTGTTTATAATGTCATTTTGAGTAAGTTTGCTCTTGGAATTATTTTCATATGGTGAAAATTGTAGGAGATAGGGTGTAGGGAGACCCAGTTTTGATCAGATGATTTAGTCTGTCCAATCACCACCAACCAACTTGCTAACCTCCAATTCTCTTGACTTTCTTGGCTTATGGTAGATCATAAATGCATAAGATGATGAATTTTGAAGTGTCCCTTGAGAAATTTGATCAATTGGTGAATTGGCTTGTTGGAGAAGTTACTCAGGATACCCAATCAAACTAGGGTTTCCAAGGCAAATCACCCTCAAACTATTGAAGAAAACTTGATCAATATAACATGTAGAGATCATTGGGACTTATATATGATGTTCATAACCATTCTTGCATCAATTCATGGTTGTGCTCTTTGTTCACGAGGGTCTCAAACCCTAGATATGGACTTGATGAATCAATGAGATCATGCCCTACCTACAAAACAGTTAGGCAAATACAAAGACATATTTTTGGTATTTTGGTTAGTAAAAATGATAAAATACAAGTATGATATAATCACAAAGTGCTTGGTGATCTCTCCCAAAACAAACCCAATGAAAGAGGGGTAAGGAGGGTGCCAAGGTATGATCCCAATGCTAATGCTTATGATGAAGTTGCATGATAGAGTTATGCATTTTTGAAGTTTGGAAAAATCACTTGATCAATGGTATAGGTCAAAAGTGACCTATAATGTAGCCTCATATCACATGCTCAAAAAAGTTGAATTAGCTCTCACTCCAAACATCAAAGTTGAAGCAGGGACATTGAATTTGATTGTGCAACTTGTAAATCTATCATCTCATAAAAATTGAGCAAGTTATGGCCTTGGAAAGTTGACTCTCAAATTAGGGTTTAGACAAAATGACCTATAATGTTTCAACATAGAAAATGATTTTCCAAGCAAAACTATCTCTATGTCTCAACATGAAAGTTGTTTATAATGTCATTTTGAGTAAGTTTGCTCTTGGAATTATTTTCATATGGTGAAAATTGTAGGAGATAGGGTGTAGGGAGACCCAGTTTTGATCAGATGAATTCATCTGGCCAATCACCACCAACCAACTTGCTAACCTCCAATTCTCTTGACTTTCTTGGCTTATGGTAGATCATAAATGCATAAGATGATGAATTTTGAAGTGTCCCTTGAGAAATTTGATCAATTGGTGAATTAGCTTGTTGGAGAAGTTACTCAGGATACCCAATCAAACTAGGGTTTCCAAGAAAAATCACCCTCAAACTATTGAAGAAAACATGATCAATATAACATGTAGAGATCATTGGGACTTATATATGATGTTCATAACCATTCTTGCATCAATTCATGGTTGTGCTCTTTGTTCACGAGGGTCTCAAACCCTAGATATGGACTTGATGAATCAATGAGATCATGCCCTACCTACAAAACAGTTAGGCAAATACAAAGACATATTTTTGGTATTTTGGTTAGTAAAAATGATAAAATACAAGTATGATATAATCACAAAGTGCTTGGTGATCTCTCCCAAAACAAACCCAATGAAAGAGGGGTAAGGAGGGTGCCAAGGTATGATCCCAATGCTAATGCTTATGATGAAGTTGCATGATAGAGTTATGCATTTTTGAAGTTTGGAAAAATCACTTGATCAATGGTATAGGTCAAAAGTGACCTATAATGTAGCCTCATATCACATGCTCAAAAAAGTTGAATTAGCTCTCACTCCAAACATCAAAGTTGAAGCAGGGACATTGAATTTGATTGTGCAACTTGTAAATCTATCATCTCATAAAAATTGAGCAAGTTATGGCCTTGGAAAGTTGACTCTCAAATTAGGGTTTAGACAAAATGACCTATAATGTTTCAACATAGAAAATGATTTTCCAAGCAAAACTATCTCTATGTCTCAACATGAAAGTTGTTTATAATGTCATTTTGAGTAAGTTTGCTCTTGGAATTATTTTCATATGGTGAAAATTGTAGGAGATAGGGTGTAGGGAGACCCAGTTTTGATCAGATGATTTATCTGTCCAATCACCACCAACCAACTTGCTAACCTCCAATTCTCTTGACTTTCTTGGCTTATGGTAGATCATAAATGCATAAGATGATGAATTTTGAAGTGTCCCTTGAGAAATTTGATCAATTGGTGAATTGGCTTGTTGGAGAAGTTACTCAGGATACCCAATCAAACTAGGGTTTCCAAGGCAAATCACCCTCAAACTATTGAAGAAAACTTGATCAATATAACATGTAGAGATCATTGGGACTTATATATGATGTTCATAACCATTCTTGCATCAATTCATGGTTGTGCTCTTTGTTCACGAGGGTCTCAAACCCTAGATATGGACTTGATGAATCAATGAGATCATGCCCTACCTACAAAACAGTTAGGCAAATACAAAGACATATTTTTGGTATTTTGGTTAGTAAAAATGATAAAATACAAGTATGATATAATCACAAAGTGCTTGGTGATCTCTCCCAAAACAAACCCAATGAAAGAGGGGTAAGGAGGGTGCCAAGGTATGATCCCAATGCTAATGCTTATGATGAAGTTGCATGATAGAGTTATGCATTTTTGAAGTTTGGAAAAATCACTTGATCAATGGTATAGGTCAAAAGTGACCTATAATGTAGCCTCATATCACATGCTCAAAAAAGTTGAATTAGCTCTCACTCCAAACATCAAAGTTGAAGCAGGGACATTGAATTTGATTGTGCAACTTGTAAATCTATCATCTCATAAAAATTGAGCAAGTTATGGCCTTGGAAAGTTGACTCTCAAATTAGGGTTTAGACAAAATGACCTATAATGTTTCAACATAGAAAATGATTTTCCAAGCAAAACTATCTCTATGTCTCAACATGAAAGTTGTTTATAATGTCATTTTGAGTAAGTTTGCTCTTGGAATTATTTTCATATGGTGAAAATTGTAGGAGATAGGGTGTAGGGAGACCCAGTTTTGATCAGATGAATTCATCTGGCCAATCACCACCAACCAACTTGCTAACCTCCAATTCTCTTGACTTTCTTGGCTTATGGTAGATCATAAATGCATAAGATGATGAATTTTGAAGTGTCCCTTGAGAAATTTGATCAATTGGTGAATTAGCTTGTTGGAGAAGTTACTCAGGATACCCAATCAAACTAGGGTTTCCAAGAAAAATCACCCTCAAACTATTGAAGAAAACATGATCAATATAACATGTAGAGATCATTGGGACTTATATATGATGTTCATAACCATTCTTGCATCAATTCATGGTTGTGCTCTTTGTTCACGAGGGTCTCAAACCCTAGATATGGACTTGATGAATCAATGAGATCATGCCCTACCTACAAAACAGTTAGGCAAATACAAAGACATATTTTTGGTATTTTGGTTAGTAAAAATGATAAAATACAAGTATGATATAATCACAAAGTGCTTGGTGATCTCTCCCAAAACAAACCCAATGAAAGAGGGGTAAGGAGGGTGCCAAGGTATGATCCCAATGCTAATGCTTATGATGAAGTTGCATGATAGAGTTATGCATTTTTGAAGTTTGGAAAAATCACTTGATCAATGGTATAGGTCAAAAGTGACCTATAATGTAGCCTCATATCACATGCTCAAAAAAGTTGAATTAGCTCTCACTCCAAACATCAAAGTTGAAGCAGGGACATTGAATTTGATTGTGCAACTTGTAAATCTATCATCTCATAAAAATTGAGCAAGTTATGGCCTTGGAAAGTTGACTCTCAAATTAGGGTTTAGACAAAATGACCTATAATGTTTCAACATAGAAAATGATTTTCCAAGCAAAACTATCTCTATGTCTCAACATGAAAGTTGTTTATAATGTCATTTTGAGTAAGTTTGCTCTTGGAATTATTTTCATATGGTGAAAATTGTAGGAGATAGGGTGTAGGGAGACCCAGTTTTGATCAGATGATTTAGTCTGTCCAATCACCACCAACCAACTTGCTAACCTCCAATTCTCTTGACTTTCTTGGCTTATGGTAGATCATAAATGCATAAGATGATGAATTTTGAAGTGTCCCTTGAGAAATTTGATCAATTGGTGAATTGGCTTGTTGGAGAAGTTACTCAGGATACCCAATCAAACTAGGGTTTCCAAGGCAAATCACCCTCAAACTATTGAAGAAAACTTGATCAATATAACATGTAGAGATCATTGGGACTTATATATGATGTTCATAACCATTCTTGCATCAATTCATGGTTGTGCTCTTTGTTCACGAGGGTCTCAAACCCTAGATATGGACTTGATGAATCAATGAGATCATGCCCTACCTACAAAACAGTTAGGCAAATACAAAGACATATTTTTGGTATTTTGGTTAGTAAAAATGATAAAATACAAGTATGATATAATCACAAAGTGCTTGGTGATCTCTCCCAAAACAAACCCAATAAAAGAGGGGTAAGGAGGGTGCCAAGGTATGATCCCAATGCTAATGCTTATGATGAAGTTGCATGATAGAGTTATGCATTTTTGAAGTGTGGAAAAATCACTTGATCAATGGTATAGGTCAAAAGTGACCTATAATGTAGCCTCATATCACATGCTCAAAAAAGTTGAATTAGCTCTCACTCCAAACATCAAAGTTGAAGCAGGGACATTGAATTTGATTGTGCAACTTGTAAATCTATCATCTCATAAAAATTGAGCAAGTTATGGCCTTGGAAAGTTGACTCTCAAATTAGGGTTTAGACAAAATGACCTATAATGTTTCAACATAGAAAATGATTTTCCAAGCAAAACTATCTCAATGTCTCAACATGAAAGTTGTTTATAATGTCATTTTGAGTAAGTTTGCTCTTGGAATTATTTTCATATGGTGAAAATTGTAGGAGATAGGGTGTAGGGAGACCCAGTTTTGATCAGATGAATTCATCTGGCCAATCACCACCAACCAACTTTCTAACCTCCAATTCTCTTGACTTTCTTGGCTTATGGTAGATCATAAATGCATAAGACGATGAATTTTGAAGTGTCCCTTGAGAAATTTGATCAATTGGTGAATTAGCTTGTTGGAGAAGTTACTTAGGATACCCAATCAAACTAGGGTTTCCAAGACAAATCACCCTCAAACTATTGAAGAAAACTTTATCAATATAACATGTAGAGATCATTGGGACTTATATTTGATGTTCATAACTATTTCTTGCATCAATTCATGGTTGTGCTCTTTGTTCACGAGGGTCTCAAACCCTAGATATGGACTTGATGAATCAATGAGATCATGCCCTACCTACAAAACAGTTAGGCAAATACAAAGACATATTTTTGGTATTTTGGTTAGTAAAAATGATAAAATACAAGTATGATATAATCACAAAGTGCTTGGTGATCTCTCCCAAAACAAACCCAATGAAAGAGGGGTAAGGAGGGTGCCAAGGTATGATCCCAATGCTAATGCTTATGATGAAGTTGCATGATAGAGTTATGCATTTTTGAAGTTTGGAAAAATCACTTGATCAATGGTATAGGTCAAAAGTGACCTATAATGTAGCCTCATATCACATGCTCAAAAAAGTTGAATTAGCTCTCACTCCAAACATCAAAGTTGAAGTAGGGACATTGAATTTGATTGTGCAACTTGTAAATCTATCATCTCATAAAAATTGAGCAAGTTATGGCCTTGGAAATTTGACTCTCAAATTAGGGTTTAGACTAAATGACCTATAATGTTTCAACATAGAAAATGATTTTCCAAGCAAAACTATCTCTATGTCTCAACATGAAAGTTGTTAATAATGTCATTTTGAGTAAGTTTGCTCTTAGAATTATTTTCATATGGTGAAAATTGTAGGAGATAGGGTGTAGGGAGACCCAGTTTTGATCAGATGATTTAGTCTGTCCAATCACCACCAACCAACTTGCTAACCTACAATTCTCTTGACTTTCTTGGCTTATGGTAGATCATAAATGCATAAGACGATGAATTTTGAAGTGTCCCTTGAGAAATTTGATCAATTGGTGAATTGGCTTGTTGGAGAAGTTACTTAGGATACCCAATCAAACTAGGGTTTCCAAGGCAAATCACCCTCAAACTATTGAAGAAAACTTGATCAATATAACATGTAGAGATCATTGGGACTTATATATGATGTTCATAACCATTCTTGCATCAATTCATGGTTGTGCTCTTTGTTCACGAGGGTCTCAAACCCTAGATATGGACTTGATGAATCAATGAGATCATGCCCTACCTACAAAACAGTTAGGCAAATACAAAGACATATTTTTGGTATTTTGGTTAGTAAAAATGATAAAATACAAGTATGATATAATCACAAAGTGCTTGGTGATCTCTCCCAAAACAAACCCAATGAAAGAGGGGTAAGGAGGGTGCCAAGGTATGATCCCAATGCTAATGCTTATGATGAAGTTGCATGATAGAGTTATGCATTTTTGAAGTTTGGAAAAATCACTTGATCAATGGTATAGGTCAAAAGTGACCTATAATGTAGCCTCATATCACATGCTCAAAAAAGTTGAATTAGCTCTCACTCCAAACATCAAAGTTGAAGTAGAGACATTGAATTTGATTGTGCAACTTGTAAATCTATCATCTCATAAAAATTGAGCAAGTTATGGCCTTGGAAAGTTGACTCTCAAATTAGGGTTTAGACAAAATGACCTATAATGTTTCAACATAGAAAATGATTTTCCAAGCAAAACTATCTCTATGTCTCAACATGAAAGTTGTTTATAATGTCATTTTGAGTAAGTTTGCTCTTGGAATTATTTTCATATGGTGAAAATTGTAGGAGATAGGGTGTAGGGAGACCCAGTTTTGATCAGATGATTTCACCTGGCCAATCACCACCAACCAACTTGCTAACCTCCAATTCTCTTGACTTTCTTGGCTTATGGTAGATCATAAATGCATAAGATGATGAATTTTGAAGTGTCCCTTGAGCAATTTGATCAATTGGTGAATTGGCTTGTTGGAGAAGTTACTTAGGATACCCAATCAAACTAGGGTTTCCAAGGCAAATCACCCTCAAACTACTGAAGAAAACTTGATCAATATAACATGTAGAGATCATTGGGACTTATATATGATGTTCATAACCATTCTTGCATCAATTCATGGTTGTGCTCTTTGTTCACGAGGGTCTCAAACCCTAGATATGGACTTGATGAATCAATGAGATCATGCCCTACCTACAAAAGAGTTAGGCAAATACAAAGACATATTTTGGTATTTTGGTTAGTAGAAATGATAAAATACAAGTATGATATAATCACAAAGTGCTTGGCGAACTCTCCCAAAACAAACCCAATGAAAGAGGGGTGAGGAGGGTGCCAAGGTATGATCCCAATGCTAATGCTTATGATGAAGTTGCATGATAGAGTTATGCATTTTTGAAGTTTGGAAAATCACTTGATCAATGGAATAGGTCAAAAGTGACCCATAATGTAGCCTCAAATCACATGCTCAAAAAAGTTGAATTAGCTCTCACTCCAAACATCAAAGTTGAAGTAGACACATTGAATTTGATTGTGCAACTTGTAAATCTATCATCTCATAAAAATTGAGCAAGTTATGGCCTTGGAAAGTTGACTCTCAAATTAGGGTTTAGACAAAATGACCTATAATGTTTCAACATAGAAAATGATTTTCCATGCAAAACTATCTCTATGTCTCAACATGAAAGTTGTTTAGAATGTCATTTTGAGTAAGTTTGCTCTTGGAATTATTTTCATATGGTGAAAATTGTAGGAGATAGGGTGTAGGGAGACCCAGTTTTGATCAGATGATTTCATCTGGCCAAAAACCACCAACCAACTTGCTAACCTCCAATTCTCTTGACTTTCTTGGCTTATGGTAGATCATAAATGCATAAGATGATGAATTTTGAAGTGTCCCTTGAGAAATTTGATCAATTGGTGAATTGGCTTGTTGGAGAAGTTACTCAGGATACCCAATCAAACTAGGGTTTCCAAGGCAAATCACCCTCAAACTATTGAAGAAAACTTGATCAATATAACATGTAGAGATCATTGGGACTTATATATGATGTTCATAACCATTCTTGCATCAATTCATGGTTGTGCTCTTTGTTCACGAGGGTCTCAAACCCTAGATATGGACTTGATGAATCAATGAGATCATGCCCTACCTACAAAAGAGTTAGGCAAATACAAAGACATATTTTTGGTATTTTGGTTAGTAGAAACGATAAAATACAAGTATGATATAATCACAAAGTGCTTGGTGAACTCTCCCAAAACAAACCCAATGAAAGATGGGTAAGGAGGGTGCCAAGGTATGATCCCAATGCTAATGCTTATGATGAAGTTGGAGATAGAGTTTTGCATTTTTGAAGTTTGGAAAAATCACTTGATCAATGGTATAGGTCAAAAGTGACCTATAATGTAGCCTCAAATCACATGCTCAAAAAAGTTGAATTAGCTCTCACTCCAAACATCAAAGTTGAAGTAGAGACATTGAATTTGATTGTGCAACTTGTAAATCTATCATCTCATAAAAATTGAGCAAGTTATGGCCTTGGAAAGTTGACTCTCAAATTAGGGTTTAGACAAAATGACCTATAATGTTTCAACATAGAAAATGATTTTCCATGCAAAACTATCTCTATGTCTCAACATGAAAGTTGTTTATAATGTCATTTTGAGTAAGTTTGCTCTTGGAATTATTTTCATATGGTGAAAATTGTAGGAGATAGGGTGTAGGGAGACCCAGTTTTGATCAGATGAATTCATCTGGCCAATCACCACCAACCAACTTGCTAACCTCCAATTCTCTTGACTTTCTTGGCTTATGGTAGATCATAAATGCATAAGATGATGAATTTTGAAGTGTCCCTTGAGCAATTTGATCAATTGGTGAATTAGATTGTTGGAGAAGTTACTCAGGATACCCAATCAAACTAGGGTTTCCACTACGCCAAAAAGGACTATTAACAGCGCATCTTAGACAGCGCTTTTAAAAGAAAGCGCTGTCTAAGGTTAAAATTAAAATGAAGCGCTGAAAATGTTCCAAGAAAATAATGAAAGCGCTTTTAAATATAGACCTTAGGCAGCGCTTTTGAAAAAGCGCTGTCTAAAGTCTTTAAATTTAAAAAAAAAAATAAAACCAAAAGCGCTGTCTAAGGGGGGGTTTAGAAAGCGCTTTTGGAAAGCGCTGTCTAAGGCCCCCCTTAGAAAGCGCTTTCCCCAAAAGCGCTGTCTAAGGTCTAATAAAAATAAAATTTCAGACTTTAGCGCTTTCGTTCTCTGTTCTTTTGTTTTGCCTCTTCACTCACCAGCAACCTTTCACTCACCTCACAGCGCTTCCGCCGCACTCGTATTCCACTCAATCTCCAGCAACCTTCCACTCTAAAAGACGACAGCACACAACATCACGCCTTCCACTCCAAAACACGAAAACCCTATTTTCCTTCAACTTCCGAAAACCCTTTTATCCGCCGTCGAGGGTCCCTCCGCCGTCAACGAAACATTCGACCGCCGCACTCGCCTCTCACGGTACGTTCTGCTCTAAAAATGTGCTTGTTTGATTGTAATGCAATGAGTTCAAATGTGCTTGTTTGGTGTTAGCATATGGCTGTCCTGTTTGAATCTACACTCAATGCTTGTGGTTTGTCCATTGCCCTGTTGCAATCTTGATCAAATTTTTACTATCCACCACAACTGTCATTGTTAATGGTTTTGCTATTGCCCTGTTGAAATCTTGACCAATAAAAATGTTATTGAAATATTTAGTTTATTGACTGCACTTGTTAGGGTTAACCTCCAAACCAGTAACTTGAGAAAACTCGTTGAATTTCTGCATGACCAACTTAATAGATGTTGGATATCCCCTGGTAAAAATTAGCAAATGCCTTGGAGGTTGGTTGCAGTGGAGCCAACTAAATTGCTATAGAACCTCATAATTTCACTTTCAAACTCTTCATGCTTAGTTAAGATATTAGCATACTCCATAGTCATGGAACTAATATTACTTTGATTTTGCTTACTTTTGAGAGAAGCATAGAAGTACTTATTATTACTATCTCCCAGTTTGAGCCAGTCCACCTTCGATCTTTGTTTCAACATGGTTTTTCAATTAACTTAGAAATATATTAGAAATAGAGACTACAATATAATCAATTAATAAAAGAAGAAAAATTTAAGAATTCGCTTGATTAAATTATGAATTTGCACAAATATTTCACTAACAATAAAAATAACAAATATTTCACTTTTATCTTATGTATATTATGATAAACTTTAATCACAAAATATCTTATCTTCCCTTTTATCTTATGTATGTTATGATCCATTTTTTATGCCATCATAATATTATCATGAATATTTCTCCCTAATACAAAGCGTGATTGAAAAGGAGAGATAGTTGGAGGAATAATAATCTTCAACCTATTTACAACCACTTTGTTAATAATTTTATACGACATGGTTTAATTGTTTACTTTAATAAGTAGGAAAACCATGGATAAAACATGGATCTGTGCCGATCGAATGACCAAAGAGTACGAGAGTGGGGTTTTGGAATTCGTTAAGTATGCTGTTCAACACGCTGAAAACCCCAGACGAATGCATTGTCCTTGCTTGCGTTGTTGTTATATTGGTAAGGTTGACGCACATGGATTGAAATCGCATTTGCTGAGGCATGGAATTGATCAAAGTTATCAGTGTTGGATATTTCATGGTGAGAAAATTAACGAGAATGTTGAATCGAGTGGAAAAAGTAGTACGACCTATGCTTCATACGACAAAGACACGGAAACATACGATTGTGATCGAGTTGAAGAGATTGTAGAAGCACTGGAAGAAGATCTTCATGATTGTCCTGAAATGTTTGAGAGGATGGTAAGCGATGCTGAGAAACCGTTGTACAAAGGTTGCACTAAATTCTCAAGACTTTCTGCGGTATTAAAGTTGTACAACTTAAAGGCGGGTAATGGATGGTCGGATAAAAGTTTCACAGAGTTGTTGGCCCTTATGAGAGAAATGCTACCGGATGATAATGTTCTTCCTAATCGAACCTATGAGGCAAAAAAAATGTTGTGCTCTATTGGCATGAGCTATGATAAGATACATGCTTGTCCTAACGATTGCATTTTGTTTCGTAACGAATATGCAATGTTAACTGAGTGCCCTAAATGCGGTTTGTCTCGATATAAGAAAAGATTATCTCCCGCAAAAGTCTTATGGTATTTTCCGATAATTCCGAGATTTAGGCGCATGTTTCATAGTGAAACCGATGCAAGACATCTTACTTGGCATGCAGATGAAAGAATTATTGATGGAATGTATCGGCATCCGGCTGATTCACCACAGTGGTCGAAGATTGATAATGATTATCCTGAGTTTGGATCAGAAGCAAGAAACCTTCGATTGGCATTATCTACTGATGGAATGAACCCACATGGTCTTCAAAGTATCTCACATACCACATGGCCTGTGATTCTTATGATTTATAACCTACCTCCGTGGCTATGTATGAAGCGTAAGTACATGATGTTATCTATGTTAATCTCTGGGCCTAAACAACCAGGGAATGACATTGACGTATACTTGACACCTCTGATCGAAGATTTAAAGATTTTGTGGGAGAACGGTGTGGAGGTTTATGATGGATATAGGAAAGAAAGTTTCAATTTGAGGGCGATGTTGTTTGGCACAATTAATGATTTTCCAGCATACGGGAATCTATCTGGGTATAGCATTAAAGGTCAACGTGCGTGTCCTGTTTGTGAAGACGGAACCGATACGATTCGATTGGAACTTTGCCAGAAGAATGTGTTTCTCGGTCATCGTAGATTCTTACATTCTAAACATCACTACCGTGGGTGGAGAAAAGCATTCAATGGAGACACCGAACATCGTAGAGCTCCACCCGCATTGTCAGGTGAACAAGTTTTTGAAAAGGTGAAAGATGTGCGTACTGAGTTTGGCAAGCCTTTTGCACATAAGATTGTGAAAGGTGGGTGGAAGAAAAGGTCGATATTTTTTGAATTGCCATATTGGAAGTCTTTGTACGTGAGACATTTTCTCGATGTTATGCATATTGAAAAAAACGTATTTGAAAGTGTTATCGGTACATTACTCAATATAAAAGGCAAGTCTAAGGATGGCCTTAAAGCAAGGGAGGACATGTTAAAAATGGGAATGAGAACTGAATTAGCACCCGTGAAGAAAGGAAGACGAACATATCTACCACCTGCTGCTTTTACTTTATCTAGAAAGGAGAAAAAAATTTTGTGTAAGTCTCTGAGTGAAGTTAAGGTTCCAGAAGGATACTCATCTGATATCAGAAGACTTGTTTCTATGAAAGACCTCAAGTTGAAGAATTTGAAGACACATGATTGCCATGTTATAATGGAACATTTTCTACCGATAGGTATACGTTCTATTTTGCCAGAAAAAGTAAGAAGTGCCATAACTAAATTGTGTTTTTTCTTTAGGTCAATTTGTAGTAAGGTGATCGATCCCGAGATCTTACCAACACTACAAAAAGAGATTGTAATTACCTTGTGTGAGCTTGAAATGTATTTTCCTCCGTCTTTTTTTGACATAATGGTTCATTTAGTTGTTCATCTTGTGAAAGAGACACAGTTGTGTGGACCAGCTTATATGAGATGGATGTACCCTGCTGAACGGTATATGAAAATATTAAAAGGGTACGTGAAATCCCGAAGTCGACCAGAGGGTTGTATTGTTGAACGATACATTGTTGAAGAAGCTGTTGAGTTTTATACTGAATATTTGTCTAACGTTCAATCGATTGGACTCCCCAGAGCTCAGATTTTCGACAAAATGGAAGGTAAAAAATTAATTGGGAATAAAATTGTGACAATATCAAGGGATGAACGGGATCAAGTTCATTTGTATGTTCTGCACAATAATAATGAGGTTGAGCCATATGTTGAAATGCACAAGGATGTACTCCGAAGGTTAAATCCGAACAGAAATGAAAATTGGATAGTTATAGAGCACAATCAAAGTTTCATACAATGGTTGAAGGATCATATTTATTTGAAGCGCTCTTCAGATCCTTCTTCGGTAACAGAAAGGTTGAGATGTTTGGCATATGGTCCAAGTTTGCATGTGTTTTCTCATAGTGCATATTCAATTAATGGATACACATTTTATACCAAAGAACAAGATGATAAGAGTACTATGCAAAATAGTGGTGTCACCGTGCTAGCTGAAGCAATGCATATATCAAGTATGAAGGACTTAAACCCCAAATATGCAAATTTGTCATATTTTGGAGTTATTGAGCACATTTGGGTGTTTGATTACGAGAAGTTTCAGATTCCCATCTTTGGTTGCAAGTGGGTGAATAGTAGTGGCATACGAATGGATAAGTCTGGATTTTTGCAAGTTGATCTTACTAGGGTGGGGTACAAAGATGAACCTTTTATTCTAGCATCTCAAGCTAAACAAGTGTTCTATGTGAATGACCCGAAGAGTACAAAATGGTCTATAGTGCTTTTCTCTAACAAAGTGACTGATGATAGCGGTGTCGATCAATGTGATATTGATGTTGAGAATGAGTCATGCATTAGACGGAATGAGTTGAATAGAAATGATGAAGTTGAGGATCTTATACCGGATGAGTCATATATAAGAAACGATCATAATGAGGGAATTTGGATCAATTCATCCGTACGCATTGCTAAGAAACAAGTGATTAATATTCCAACAAAGAAAAGAAAGAGATGTTAGTGACTTAGGTAAATTATCCATGGTTTCTTTATTTTTTGTTTTCATTTGTTTTGATTATAAGTTATATGTGGTAATGCATGATTTCATTATATTTTTGTACTCAATTGCTTTGATTATAAGTTATATCTGATAATGCATGATTTCTTTATTTTTTTGTTTTCAATTGTTTTGATTATAAGTTATATTTGATATTTGATGGTTTCCTTGGTTTATTACAGGTTAGACATGGCTGATGACCAACATGAGGAAGTTAGTAAAGTATCCGCGGAAGAAGAAATCCGAAGAGGCATCACAGTAATGCGAAGGGTGGTCCAAGGAAGATCTCGAGGCATCATACTAGATGTCTCTTGGAACAACCAGGGACAACTTATAGAACCTAATGGGCATACCTTAACTAGTTTCATCGGTGCACTAGTAAGGAATGAAATTCCCATTACGTGTGATGATTGGAGAAATAAAGAGTTGAAAGAGTCCAAAGAAAAAATTTGGAGTGAGATAAAGGTACAATCATTTGGGCCTTAATTATACCGTATCAATTATGTTTTTTTCAATTACCGATACTAACTATCAATCTGTATGTTTTTCTTAGCGATGTTTTAACATCGAAGAAGAAAGAAGAGGGTTTTGCATGAAATTGGCCGGAAAGCTTCTTAGAGGGTTTCGGACATTTTTATCATCCAAGTTCCTTAAGGATGCGGATGGTAATTTTGTGGATGCGGAGCTTCCTAGAAAATATGAAAGTTTGATATCGGCTGAAGAATGGGAAGCTTTCAAATCCAAAAGACAAGACCCGACTTTTCAAAGAATAAGTGCTACAAATCGGGAAAGAGCATCAAGTCCCGCATATCCGTACCGAAAAGGACGTGTCGGATATGGACGCTTAGAACAATCCATGGTAAGTATTTATAAATTGCGAAAACAAATTTGTTCATCATATATTAGTTTTATCTGATCAAATTGTATGACTTAATGTGTAGCTGCAGAAGGAGGAAAGTTCAGAAACATCTCTTCCTGCACATGTTTTGTGGAAGGAAGCCCGTGTGGGCAAATCTGGAGTTCCACAAGAAGAAGTTTTAAACGTATACCAGAAATGTGTAAGTATAATATTTTTTCATTAATTGAATAACATTTTTATACACATATTTGACAAGTATACGGTATTCATCTGATTTTTCAGGAGGAGCTATCTCAGTCTCTATCTCCCGATGATACTAAGAGCATACTTAGTCGGGCATTAGATGTCCCTGAGTATTCTGGTCGGGTGAGGGGAAAGGGATTTGGAGTCACTCCGACCTCCCTCAGTGTTAGAAAAGGAAAGGCTCCTAGTAATCGAGAGCTTCATGCAAGATTGGAAGCCATGCAAGCTGAGCTTGATGCATTGAGGAGAGAAAGAGAGACTAGCGCCTCAACGGTATACAGAGATGCTTCGGACAAAAACAGTATCAACTGTACCTTTCAGCCGAACATTCCAGAGGTAATTACATATAATTGTCTTAAATTGAACTGTTTGCTTAAATTATGTATTTGACATATATACACATTAACGATTTCTTGTTATTATTGGTTTTAGGGCATTTCCCATTGTCAGCTGTATTTGTCGTCACCACACTATCGGATGGTTGGCAAGGGAAAAGTGCATAACGTTAGCGGAGTATTACTCCACACTAGAGAGCTCCCTGCTGGATGTTTGAAGGTATCAGTTGATATTGCAGTTGACCCGAATGCATTATTACCATATCCTAGCGATGATTCGGATGCAACAACGGTGCACGAAGCAGTAGGTTCGTTTGTTGCATGGCCGACAAACCTCATATGCGTAGGATATGAGGTATGCTTAAAACTTATGTTAACTTTAATGTGTATATTCAAAGTTTAAAATTTAAGCTTAAAATTTTACTTACATATTTTCCTTGATTATGTTAAATAGACTCCCACAAAATCCAAATCAAGAAAAGAGGTAATATACAATTATATGACATATATTCATGGAAGTTGTTACATTCTTAATTTGATCTAACTATTTATATGACATGTAGGTTCAAGAAAATGAGGTTAGCAATGCCTCCGCACAACAAATAAAGGAGGTTAAGAACGCCTCCGCACGGGTAAAAAGTTCTGGTGCTAAGAAGACCGTAGCTAGGAAAAAACCTACCACCAAGTATAGGTCGTGCCTCAGGACATTTATAGAGATGACCGATATACCGACCGGAGGTGTTCGGACTATACATATGGAGGAAGGGATTTTCGGCTTTGCTCACGACCAAATGATTGGTAATGAAGACTTCATGCAAGTTTTTGGTCATGAAGAAATCGGCGTCAACGTTATCAATACATATATTAGGTAAATCCGGTCTACTTTGTTTTATTAATTCGGTTTACTTTATGTTAATCCGGTTTACTTTATGTTTCAAAAGAGGTGTTAATGATGTTTTTATATTAGGTTTTTGTATGACAAAATGATGCGCCCCAATGATTTGGACGAGTCATTCGGATTCTTAGCACCAGCGAGCATCAACTTAGGTGCAATCTTAAATAACCCGGATTCCGTGACGGAGTACGTTCTTCGGATCCTCAATGACAATAAAAATGCGGAGAAGTTGTTTTTTATACCGTTTAATACTGGGTTAGCATTTCATTCTAAATTCATATATTATAATTATTTTCCAAGTTACCATCTAACATTTGCCTAATCATTACAGTGGACATTGGTTGTTGCTCGCAATCAATCCTATCCGAGAAATTGTGTATTATCTTGACTCGTTAGGAAATGATTGGACAACATACCCGGATATGAAGCGCCTAATTGACACGTAAGTGAGAATGTTCAAAATTTTTCTTAGTTTATGTTAATTGTTCTAATTGCTTCATTTTTATTTTATTAGCATCCTACAAGCTTTTCGGGCCCAACGAGATATCCAAACCTCAAGGAGGGGCGCCAACCGCATTACATGGATTAAAGTGGCGGTATATTTTTAATTACCACATTTTTTATTATATTAGTGATGACACTTGATAAAACTTAGGATTTATAATCCATATTTTTTTTTCATGTAGTGTCCTCAACAACGTAATCAAATAGATTGCGGGTATTTCGTGTTGAGGTTTATGCGGGATACTCTTGCTTTGGGCCGATTAGTGATTCCCACCGATGTATGTATTACTAACTTATGAGTTAATTTTATATTTACACATATCTCATATAATTAAATAGTTGGAATTAATTCAAAATATTTTTTGCTTCATATGTAGTACTTTGAGGAATTCAAGTGTGCATTTTATACAAAGGATCAAGTGGACGAAATCAAAGAGGAGTGGTGTCAATTCATGATAGAGCTCGGAGTTTTTCATAAATTTGTGTAATTTTGTAGTATACTTGTAATATATGTAATGACTTGTAAATGTGTACATAAATTTGTAGTATAGGTAATGACTTGTAAATGTGTACATAAATTTGTATATATTTTGATACATTTAAGGCAAAATTGGTTTGAATTGGTATATATATATTTGTTAGCCAAAAATTGGTAGAAAAAAGGCCAAAATGGCATGTATAAAATGTGATTCTGTCTGTCAAAATCTGGTTGAAAACAGGTAGAAATTCTGGTTTATAAACCTGGAAAAAATGTGGTTTAAAACAAAAGCTACAAAAATTTTCGTATACATTAGACAGCGCTTTTGGAAAAAGCGCTGTCTAAGGGGGGGCTTAGAAAGCGCTTTAGGCAAAAGCGCTGTCTAAGGTATACCTAAAAAAATTAAAATAGGGGGGCTTAGACAGCGCTTTTCAGCGCTGTCTAAGGTATACCTAAAAAAATTAAAATAGGAGGGTCTTAGAAAGCGCTTTAGGCCAAAGCGCTGTCTAAGGGGGGGGCTTAGACAGCGCTTTTAAGATTTCAAAAAGCGCTGTCTAAACCTTTAGCAGCGGAGGTTTAGACAGCGCTTTAAAGCGCTGTCTAAGGCTAAAAAAAGCGCTGTCTAAGGTCTTGTTTGGCGTAGTGTTCCAAGGAAAATCACCCTCAAACTATTGAAGAAAACTTGATCAATATAACATGTAGAGATCATTGGGACTTATATATGATGTTCATAACCATTCTTGCATCAATTCATGGTTGTGCTCTTTGTTCACGAGGGTCTCAAACCCTAGATATGGACTTGATGAATCAATGAGATCATGCCCTACTTACAAAAGAGTTAGGCAAATACAAAGACATATTTTTGGTATTTTGGTTAGTAGAAACGATAAAATACAAGTATGATATAATCACAAAGTGCTTGGTGATCTCTCCCAAAACAAACCCAATGAAAGATGGGTAAGGAGGGTGCCAAGGTATGATCCCAATGCTAATGCTTATGATGAAGTTGGAGATAGAGTTTTGCATTTTTGAAGTTTGGAAAAATCACTTGATCAATGGTATAGGTCAAAAGTGACCCATAATGTAGCCTCAAATCACATGCTCAAAAAAGTTGAATTAGCTCTCACTCCAAACATTAAAGTTGAAGTAGAGACATTGAATTTGATTGTGCAACTTGTAAATCTATCATCTCATAAAAATTGAGCAAGTTATGGCCTTGGAAAGTTGACTCTCAAATTAGGGTTTAGACAAAATGACCTATAATGTTTCAACATAGAAAATGATTTTCCATGCAAAACTATCTCTATGTCTCAACATGAAAGTTGTTTATAATGTCATTTTGAGTAAGTTTGCTCTTGGAATTATTTTCATATGGTGAAAATTGTAGGAGATAGGGTGTAGGGAGACCCAGTTTTGATCAGATGATTTCATCTGGCCAATCACCACCAACCAACTTGCTAACCTCCAATTCTCTTGACTTTCTTGGCTTATGGTAGATCATAAATGCATAAGATGATGAATTTTGAAGTGTCCCTTGAGCAATTTGATTAATTGGTGAATTGGCTTGTTGGACAAGTTACTTAGGATACCCAATCAAACTAGGGTTTCCAAGGAAAATCACCCTCAAACTATTGAAGAAAACTTGATCAATATAACATGTAGAGATCATTGGGACTTATATATGATGTTCATAACCATTCTTGCATCAATTCATGGTTGTGCTCTTTGTTCACGAAGGTCTCAAACCCTAGATATGGACTTGATGAATCAATGAGATCATGCCCTACCTACAAAAGAGTTAGGCAAATACAAAGACATATTTTGGTATTTTGGTTAGTAGAAATGATAAAATACAAGTATGATATAATCACAAAGTGCTTGGCGAACTCTCCCAAAACAAACCCAATGAAAGAGGAGTAAGGAGGGTGCCAAGGTATGATCCCAATGCTAATGCTTATGATGAAGTTGCATGATAGAGTTATGCATTTTTGAAGTTTGGAAAAATCACTTGATCAATGGTATAGGTCAAAAGTGACCTATAATGTAGCCTCAAATCACATGCTCAAAAAAGTTGAATTAGCTCTCACTCCAAACATCAAAGTTGAAGTAGACACATTGAATTTGATTGTGCAACTTGTAAATCTATCATCTCATGAAAATTGAGCAAGTTATGGCCTTGGAAAGTTGACTCTCAAATTAGGGTTTAGACAAAATGAGCTATAATGTTTCAACATAGAAAATGATTTTCGAAGCAAAACTATCTCTATGTCTCAACATGAAAGTTGTTTAGAATGTCATTTAGAGTAAGTTTGCTCTTGGAATTATATTCATGTGGTGAAAATTGTAGGAGATAGGGTGTAGGGAGACCCAGTTTTGATCAGATGAATTCATCTGGCCAATCACCACCAACCAACTTGCTAACCTCCAATTCTCTTGACTTTCTTGGCTTATGGTAGATCATAAATGCATAAGATGATGAATTTTGAAGTGTCCCTTGAGAAATTTGATCAATTGGTGAATTAGATTGTTGGAGAAGTTACTTAGGATACCCAATCAAACTAGGGTTTCCAAGGCAAATCACCCTCAAACTATGGAAGAAAACTTGATCAATATAACATGTAGAGATCATTGGGACTTATATATGATGTTCATAACCATTCTTGCATCAATTCATGGTTGTGCTCTTTGTTCACGAGGGTCTGAAACCCTAGATATGGACTTGATGAATCAATGAGATCATGCCCTACCTACAAAAGAGTTAGGCAAATACAAAGACATATTTTTGGTATTTTGGTTAGTAGAAACGATAAAATACAAGTATGATATAATCACAAAGTGCTTGGTGATCTCTCCCAAAACAAACCAAATGAAAGATGGGTAAGGAGGGTGCCAAGGTATGATCCCAATGCTAATGCTTATGATGAAGTTGGAGATAGAGTTATGCATTTTTGAAGTTTGGAAAAATCACTTGATCAATGGTATAGGTCAAAAGTGACCTATAATGTAGCCTCATATCACATGCTCAAAAAAGTTGAATTAGCTCTCACTCCAAACATCAAAATTGAAGTAGACACATTGAATTCGATTGTGCAACTTGTAAATCTATCATCTCATAAAAATTGAGCAAGTTATGGCCTTGGAAAGTTGACTCTCAAATTAGGGTTTAGACAAAATGACCTATAATGTTTCAACATAGAAAATGATTTTCCAAGCAAAACTATCTCTATGTCTCAACATGAAAGTTATTTAGAATGTCATTTAGAGTAAGTTTGCTCTTGGAATTATTTTCATATGGAGAAAATTGTAGGAGATAGGGTGTAGGGAGACCCAGTTTTGATCAGATGAATTCATCTGGCCAATCACCACCAACATACATGCTAACCTCCAATTCTCTTGACTTTCTTGGCTTATGGTAGATCATAAAAGCATAAGATGATGAATTTTGAAGTGTCCCTTGAGAAATTTGATCAATTGTTGAATTAGCTTGTTGGAGAAGTTACTCAGGATACCCAATCAATCTAGGGTTTCCAAGGCAAATCACCCTCAAACTATTGTAGAAAACTTGATCAATATAACATGTAGAGATCATTGGGACTTATATATGATGTTCATAACCATTCTTGCATCAATTCATGGTTGTGCTCTTTGTTCACGAGGGTCTCAAACCCTAGATATGGACTTGATGAATCAATGAGATCATGCCCTACCTACAAAACAGTTAGGCAAATACAAAGACATATTTTTGGTATTTTGGTTAGTAAAAATGATAAAATACAAGTATGATATAATCACAAAGTGCTTGGTGATCTCTCCCAAAACAAACCCAATGAAAGAGGGGTAAGGAGGGTGCCAAGGTATGATCCCAATGCTAATGCTTATGATGAAGTTGCATGATAGAGTTATGCATTTTTGAAGTTTGGAAAAATCACTTGATCAATGGTATAGGTCAAAAGTGACCTATAATGTAGCCTCATATCACATGCTCAAAAAAGATGAATTAGCTCTCACTCCAAACATCAAAGTTGAAGTAGAGACATTGAATTTGATTGTGCAACTTGTAAATCTATCATCTCAAAAAAATTGAGCAAGTTATGGCCTTAGAAAGTTGACTTTCAAATTAGGGTTTAGACAAAATGACCTATAATGATTCAACATAGAAAATGATTTTCCAAGCAAAACTATCTATATGTCTCAACATGAAAGTTGTTTAGAATGTCATTTAGAGTAAGTTTCCTCTTGGAATTATTTTCATATGGTGAAAATTGTAGGAGATAGGGTGTAGGGAGACCCAGTTTTGATCAGATGAATTCATCTGGCCAATCACCACCAACCAACTTGCTAACCTCCAATTCTCTTGACTTTCATGGCTTATGGAAGATCATAAATGCATAAGATGATGAATTTTGAAGTGTCCCTTGAGAAATTTGATCAATTGGTGAATTAGATTGTTGGAGAACTTACTCAGGATACCCAATCAAACTAGGGTTTCCAAGGCAAATCACCCTCAAACTATTGAAGAAAACATGATCAATATAACATGTAGAGATCATTGGGACTTATATATGATGTTCATAACCATTCTTGCATCAATTCATGGTTGTGCTCTTTGTTCACGAGGGTCTCAAACCCTAGATATGGACTTGATGAATCAATGAGATCATGCCCTACCTACAAAAGAGTTAGGCAAATACAAAGACATATTTTTGGTATTTTGGTTCGTAGAAATGATAAAATACAAGTATGATATAATCACAAAGTGCTTGGTGATCTCTCCCAAAACAAACCCAATAAAAGAGGGGTAAGGAGGGTGCCAAGGTATGATCCCAATGCTAATGCTTATGATGAAGTTGCATGATAGAGTTATGCATTTTTGAAGTTTAGAAAAATCACTTGATCAATGGTATAGGTCAAAAGTGACCTATAATGTAGCCTCATATCACATGCTCAAAAAAGTTGAATTAGCTCTCACCCCAAACATCAAAGTTGAAGTAGACACATTGAATTTGATTGTGCAACTTGTAAATCTATCATCTCATAAAAATTGAGCAAATTATGGCCTTGGAAAGTTTACTCTCAAATTAGGGTTTAGACAAAATGACCTATAATGTTTCAACATAGAAAATGATTTTCCAAGCAAAACTATCTATATGTCTCAACATGAAAGTTGTTTAGAATGTCATTTAGAGTAAGTTTCCTCTTGGAATTATTTTCATATGGTGAAAATTGTAGGAGATAGGGTGTAGAGGAACCCAGTTTTGATCAAATGAATTCATCTGGCCAATCACTACCAACCAACTTGCTAACCTCCAATTCTCTTAACTTTCTTGGCTTATGGTAGATCATAAATGCATAACATGATGAATTTTGAAGTGTCCCTTGAGAAATTTGATCAATTGGGGAATTAGCTTGTTGGAGAAGTTACTCAGGATACCTATTCAAACTAGGGTTTCCAAGGCAAATCACCCTCAAACTATTGAAGAAAACATGATCAATATAACATGTAGAGATCATTGGGACTTATATATGATGTTCATAACCATTCTTGCATCAATTCATGGTTGTGCTCTTTGTTCACGAGGGTCTCAAACCCTAGATATGGACTTGATGAATCAATGAGATCATGCCCTACCTACAAAAGAGTTAGGCAAATACAAAGACATATTTTTGGTATTTTGGTTAGTAGAAATGATAAAATACAAGTATGATATAATCACAAAGTGCTTGGTGATCTATCCCGAAACAAACCCAATGAAAGAGGAGTAAGGAGGGTGCCAAGGTATGATCCCAATGCTAATGCTTATGATGAAGTTGCATGATAGAGTTATGCATTTTTGAAGTTTGGAAAAATCACTTGATCAATGGTATAGGTCAAAAGTGACCTATAATGTAGCCTCATATCACATGCTCAAAAAAGTTGAATTAGCTCTCACTCCAAACATCAAAGTTGAAGTAGAGACATTGAATTTGATTGTGCAACTTGTAAATCTATCATCTCATAAAAATTGAGCAAGTTATGGCCTTAGAAAGTTGACTTTCAAATTAGGGTTTAGACAAAATGACCTATAATGTTTAAAGATAGAAAATGATTTTCCAAGCAAAACTATCTCTATGTCTCAACATGAAAGTTGTTTAGAATGTCATTTAGAGTAAGTTTCCTCTTGGAATTATTTTCATATGGTGAAAATTGTAGGAGATAGGGTGTAGGGAGACCCAGTTTTGATCAGATGAATTCATCTGGCCAATCACCACCAACCAACTTGCTAACCTCCGATTCTCTTGACTTTCTTTGCTTATGGTAGATCATAAATGCATAAGATGATGAATTTTGAAGTGTCCCTTGAGAAATTTGATCAATTGGTGAATTAGCTTGTTGGAGAAGTTACTCAGGATACCTATTCAAACTAGGGTTTCCAAGGCAAATCACCCTCAAACTATTGAAGAAAACATGATCAATATAACATGTAGAGATCATTGGACTTATATGATGTTCATAACCATTCTTGCATCAATTCATGGTTGTGCTCTTTGTTCACGAGGGTCTCAAACCCTAGATATGGACTTGATGAATCAATGAGATCATGCCCTACCTACAAAAGAGTTAGGCAAATACAAAGACATATTTTGGTATTTTGGTTAGTAGAAATGATAAAATACAAGTATGATATAATCACAAAGTGCTTGGTGATCTCTCCCAAAACAAACCAATGAAAGAGAGGGTAAGGAGGGTGCCAAGGTATGATCCCAATGCTAATGCTTATGATGAAGTTGCATGATAGAGTTATGCATTTTTGAAGTTTGAAAAATCACTTGATCAATGGTATAGGTCAAAAGTGACCTATAATGTAGCCTCATATCACATGCTCAAAAAAGTTGAATTAGCTCTCACTCCAAACATCAAAGTTGAAGTAGAGACATTGAATTTGATTGTGCAACTTGTAAATCTATCATCTCATAAAAATTGAGCAAGTTATGGCCTTGGAAAGTTGACTTTCAAATTAGGGTTTAGACAAAATGACCTATAATGTTTCAACATAGAAAATGATTTTCCAAGCAAAACTATCTCCATGTCTCAACATGAATGAAAGTGTTTAGAATGTCATTTAGAGTAAGTTTGCTCTTGGAATTATTTTCGTATGGTGAAAATTGTAGGAGATAGGGTGTAGGGAGACCTAGTTTTGATCAAATGAATTCATCTGGCCAATCACAACCAACCAACTTGCTAACCTCCAATTCTCTTGACTTTCTTGGCTTATGGTAGATCATAAAGATGATGAATTTGAAGTGTCCCTTGAGAAATTTGATCAATTGGTGAATTAGCTTGTTGGAGAAGTTACTCAGGATACCTAATCAAACTAGGGTTTCCAAGGCAAATCACCCTCAAACTATTGAAGAAAACATGATCAATATAACATGTAGAGATCATTGGGACTTATATATGATGTTCATAACCATTCTTGCATCAATTCATGGTTGTGCTCTTTGTTCACGAGGGTCTCAAACCCTAGATATGGACTTGATGAATCAATGAGATCATGCCCTACCTACAAAAGAGTTAGGCAAATACAAAGACATATTTTTGGTATTTTGGTTAGTAGAAATGATAAAATACAAGTATGATATAATCACAAAGTGCTTGGTGATCTCTCCCGAAACAAACCCAATGAAAGAGGAGTAAGGAGGGTGCCAAGGTATGATCCCAATGCTAATGCTTATGATGAAGTTGCATGATAGAGTTATGCATTTTTGAAGTTTGGAAAAATCACTTGATCAATGGTATAGGTCAAAAGTGACCTATAATGTAGCCTCATATCACATGCTCAAAAAAGTTGAATTAGCTCTCACTCCAAACATCAAAGTTGAAGTAGAGACATTGAATTTGATTGTGCAACTTGTAAATCTATCATCTCATAAAAATTGAGCAAGTTATGGCCTTAGAAAGTTGACTTTCAAATTAGGGTTTAGACAAAATGACCTATAATGTTTCAACATAGAAAATGATTTTCCAAGCAAAACTATCTCTATGTCTCAACATGAAAGTTGTTTAGAATGTCATTTAGAGTAAGTTTGCTCTTGGAATTATTTTTATGGTGAAAATTGTAGGAGATAGGGTGTAGGGAGACCCAGTTTTGATCAGATGAATTCATCTGGCCAATCACCACCAACCAACTTGCTAACCTCCGATTCTCTTGACTTTCTTTGCTTATGGTAGATCATAAATGCATAAGATGATGAATTTTGAAGTGTCCCTTGAGAAATTTGATCAATTGGTGAATTAGATTGTTGGAGAAGTTACTCAGGATACCCAATCAAACTAGGGTTTCCAAGGCAAATCACCCTCAAACTATTGAAGAAAACTTGATCAATATAACATGTAGAGATCATTGGGACCTATATATGATGTTCATAACCATTCTTGCATCAATTCATGGTTGTGCTCTTTGTTCACGAGGGTTTCAAACTCTAGATATGGACTTGATGAATCAATGAGATCATGCCCTACCTACAAAAGAGTTAGGCAAATACAAAGACATATTTTTGGTATTTTGGTGAGTAGAAATGATAAAATACAAGTATGATATAATCACAAAGTGCTTGGTGATCCCTCCCAAAACAAACCCAATGAAAGAGGGGTAAGGAGGGTGCCAAGGTATGATCCCAATGCTAATGCTTATGATGAAGTTGCATGATAGAGTTATGCATTTTTGAAGTTTGGAAAAATCACTTGATCAATGGTATAGGTCAAAAGTGACCTATAATGTAGCCTCATATCACATGCTCAAAAAAGTTGAATTAGCTCTCACTCCAAACATCAAAGTTGAAGTAGAGACATTGAATTTGATTGTGCAACTTGTAAATCTATCATCTCATAAAAATTGAGCAAGTTATGGCCTTAGAAAGTTGACTTTCAAATTAGGGTTTAGACAAAATGACCTATAATGTTTCAACATAGAAAATGATTTTCCAAGCAAAACTATCTCCATGTCTCAACATGAAAGTTGTTTAGAATGTCATTTAGAGTAAGTTTGCTCTTGGAATTATTTTCGTATGGTGAAAATTGTAGGAGATAGGGTGTAGGGAGACCCAGTTTTGATCAGATGAATTCATCTGGCCAATCACCACCAACCAACTTGCTAACCTCCAATTCTCTTGACTTCTTGGCTTATGGTAGATCATAAATGCATAAGATGATGAATTTTGAAGTGTCCCTGAGAAATTTGATCAATTGGTGAATTAGCTTGTTGGAGAAGTTACTCAGGATACAATCAAACTAGGGTTCCAAGGCAAATCACCCTCAAACTATTGAAGAAAACTTGATCAATATAACATGTAGAGATCATTGGGACTTATATATGATGTTCATAACCATTCTTGCATCAATTCATGGTTGTGCTCTTTGTTCACGAGGGTCTCAAACCCTAGATATGGACTTGATGAATCAATGAGATCATGCCCTACCTACAAAAGAGTTAGGCAAATACAAAGACATATTTTGGTATTTGGTTAGTAGAAATGATAAAATACAAGTATGATATAATCACAAAGTGCTTGGTGATCTCTCCCAAAACAAACCCAATGAAAGAGGGGTAAGGAGGGTGCCAAGGTATGATCCCAATGCTAATGCTTATGATGAAGTTGCATGATAGAGTTATGCATTTTTGAAGTTTGGAAAAATCACTTGATCAATGGTATAGGTCAAAAGTGACCTATAATGTAGCCTCATATCACATGCTCAAAAAAGTTGAATTAGCTCTCACTCCAAACATCAAAGTTGAAGTAGAGACATTGAATTTGATTGTGCAACTTGTAAATCTATCATCTCATAAAAATTGAGCAAGTTATGGCCTTAGAAAGTTGACTTTCAAATTAGGGTTTAGACAAAATGACCTATAATGTTTCAACATAGAAAATGATTTTCCAAGCAAAACTATCTCCATGTCTCAACATGAAAGTTGTTTAGAATGTCATTTAGAGTAAGTTTGCTCTTGGAATTATTTTGTATGGTGAAAATTGTAGGAGATAGGGTGTAGGGAGACCCAGTTTTGATCAAATGAATTCATCTGGCCAATCACCACCAACCAACTTGCTAACCTCCAATTCTCTTGACTTTCTTGGCTTATGGTAGATCATAAATGCATAAGATGATGAATTTTGAAGTGTCCCTTGAGAAATTTGATCAATTGGTGAATTAGCTTGTTGGAGAAGTTACTCAGGATACCTAATCAAACTAGGGTTCCAAGGCAAATCACCCTCAAACTATTGAAGAAAACTTGATCAATATAACATGTAGAGATCATTGGGACTTATATATGATGTTCATAACCATTCTTGCATCAATTCATGGTTGTGCTCTTTGTTCAAGAGGGTCTCAAACCCTAGATATGGACTTGATGAATCAATGAGATCATGCCCTACCTACAAAAGAGTTAGGCAAATACAAAGACATATTTTTGGTATTTTGGTTAGTAGAAATGATAAAATACAAGTATGATATAATCACAAAGTGCTTGGTGATCTATCCAAACAAACCCAATGAAAGAGGGTAAGGAGGGTGCCAAGGTATGATCCCAATGCTAATGCTTATGATGAAGTTGCATGATAGAGTTATGCATTTTGAAGTTTGGAAAAATCACTTGATCAATGGTATAGGTCAAAAGTGACCTATAATGTAGCCTCATATCACATGCTCAAAAAAGTTGAATTAGCTCTCACTCCAAACATCAAAGTTGAAGTAGAGACATTGAATTTGATTGTGCAACTTGTAAATCTATCATCTCATAAAAATTGAGCAAGTTATGGCCTTAGAAAGTTGACTTTCAAATTAGGGTTTAGACAAAATGACCTATAATGTTTCAACATAGAAAATGATTTTCCAAGCAAAACTATCTCTATGTCTCAACATGAAAGTTGTTTAGAATGTCATTTAGAGTAAGTTTGCTCTTGGAATTATTTTCATATGGTGAAAATTGTAGGAGATAGGGTGTAGGGAGACCCAGTTTTGATCAGATGAATTCATCTGGCCAATCACCACCAACCAACTTGCTAACCTCCAATTCTCTGACTTTCTGGCTTATGGTAGATCATAAATGCATAAGATGATGAATTTTGAAGTCCCTTGAGAAATTTGATCAATTGGTGAATTAGCTTGTTGGAGAAGTTACTCAGGATACCCAATCAAACTAGGGTTTCCAAGGCAAATCACCCTCAAACTATTGAAGAAAACGTGATCAATATAACATGTAGAGATCATTGGGACCTATATATGATGTTCATAACCATTCTTGCATCAATTCATGGTTGTGCTCTTTGTTCACGAGGGTTTCAAACTCTAGATATGGACTTGATGAATCAATGAGATCATGCCCTACCTACAAAAGAGTTAGGCAAATACAAAGACATATTTTTGGTATTTTGGTTAGTAGAAATGATAAAATACAAGTATGATATAATCACAAAGTGCTTGGTGATCCTCCCAAAACAAACCCAATGAAAGAGGGGTAAGGAGGGTGCCAAGGTATGATCCCAATGCTAATGCTTATGATGAAGTTGCATGATAGAGTTATGCATTTTTGAAGTTTGGAAAAATCACTTGATCAATGGTATAGGTCAAAAGTGACCTATAATGTAGCCTCATATCACATGCTCAAAAAAGTTGAATTAGCTCTCACTCCAAACATCAAAGTTGAAGTAGAGACATTGAATTTGATTGTGCAACTTGTAAATCTATCATCTCATAAAAATTGAGCAAGTTATGGCCTTGGAAAGTTGACTTTCAAATTAGGGTTTAGACAAAATGACCTATAATGTTTCAACATAGAAAATGATTTTCCAAGCAAAACTATCTCCATGTCTCAACATGAAAGTTGTTTAGAATGTCATTTAGAGTAAGTTTGCTCTTGGAATTATTTTCATATGGTGAAAATTGTAGGAGATAGGGTGTAGGGAGACCCAGTTTTGATCAAATGAATTCATCTGGCCAATCACCACCAACCAACTTGCTAACCTCCAATTCTCTTGACTTTCTTGGCTTATGGTAGATCATAAATGCATAAGATGATGAATTTTGAAGTGTCCCTTGAGAAATTTGATCAATTGGTGAATTAGCTTGTTGGAGAAGTTACTCAGGATACCAATCAAACTAGGGTTTCCAAGGCAAATCACCTCAAAACTATTGAAGAAAACATGATCAATATAACATGTAGAGATCATTGGGACTTATATATGATGTTCATAACCATTCTTGCATCAATTCATGGTTGTGCTCTTTGTTCACGAGGGTCTCAAACCCTAGATATGGACTTGATGAATCAATGAGATCATGCCTACCTACAAAAAGAGTTAGGCAAATACAAAGACATATTTTTGGTATTTTGGTTAGTAGAAATGATAAAATACAAGTATGATATAATCACAAAGTGCTTGGTGATCTCTCCCAAAACAAACCCAATGAAAGAGGGGTAAGGAGGGTGCCAAGGTATGATCCCAATGCTAATGCTTATGATGAAGTTGCATGATAGAGTTATGCATTTTTGAAGTTTGGAAAAATCACTTGATCAATGGTATAGGTCAAAAGTGACCTATAATGTAGCCTCATATCACATGCTCAAAAAGTTGAATTAGCTCTCACTCCAAACATCAAAGTTGAAGTAGACACATTGAATTTGATTGTGCAACTTGTAAATCTATCATCTCATAAAAATTGAGCAAGTTATGGCCTTGGAAAGTTGACTTTCAAATTAGGGTTTAGACAAAATGACCTATAATGTTTCAACATAGAAAATGATTTTCCAAGCAAAACTATCTCATGTCTCAACATGAAAGTTGTTTAGAATGTCATTTAGAGTAAGTTGCCTTGGAATTATTTCATATGGTGAAAATTGTAGGAGATAGGGTGTAGGGAGACCCAGTTTTGATCAAATGAATTCATCTGGCCAATCACCACCAACCAACTTGCTAACCTCCAATTCTCTTGACTTTCTTGGCTTATGGTAGATCATAAATGCATAAGATGATGAATTTTGAAGTGTCCCTTGAGAAATTTGATCAATTGGTGAATTAGCTTGTTGGAGAAGTTACTCAGGATACCTAATCAAACTAGGGTTTCCAAGGCAAATCACCCTCAAACTATTGAAGAAAACATGATCAATATAACATGTAGAGATCATTGGGACTTATATATGATGTTCATAACCATTCTTGCATCAATTCATGGTTGTGCTCTTTGTTCACGAGGGTCTCAAACCCTAGATATGGACTTGATGAATCAATGAGATCATGCCCTACCTACAAAAGAGTTAGGCAAATACAAAGACATATTTTTGGTATTTTGGTGAGTAGAAATGATAAAATACAAGTATGATATAATCACAAAGTGCTTGGTGATCTCTCCTAAAACAAACCAATGAAAGAGGGGTAAGGAGGGTGCCAAGGTATGATCCCAATGCTAATGCTTATGATGAAGTTGCATGATAGAGTTATGCATTTTTGAAGTTTGGAAAAATCACTTGATCAATGGTATAGGTCAAAAGTGACCTATAATGTAGCCTCATATCACATGCTCAAAAAAGTGAATTAGCTCTCACTCCAAACATCAAAGTTGAAGTAGAGACATTGAATTTGATTGTGCAACTTGTAAATCTATCATCTCATAAAAATTGAGCAAGTTATGGCCTTGGAAAGTTGACTTTCAAATTAGGGTTTAGACAAAATGACCTATAATGTTTCAACATAGAAAATGATTTTCCAAGCAAAACTATCTCTATGTCTCAACATGAAAGTTGTTTAGAATGTCATTTAGAGTAAGTTTGCTCTTGGAATTATTTTCATATGGTGAAAATTGTAGGAGATAGGGTGTAGGGAGACCCAGTTTTGATCAGATGAATTCATCTGGCCAATCACCACCAACCAACTTGCTAACCTCGATTCTCTTGACTTTCTTGGCTTATGGTAGATCATAATGCATAAGATGATGAATTTGAAGTGTCCCTTGAGAAATTTGATCAATTGGTGAATTAGCTTGTTGGAGAAGTTACTCAGGATACCCAATCAAACTAGGGTTTCCAAGGCAAATCACCTCAAACTATTGAAGAAAACGTGATCAATATAACATGTAGAGATCATTGGGACTTATATATGATGTTCATAACCATTCTTGCATCAATTCATGGTTGTGCTCTTTGTTCACGAGGGTCTCAAACCCTAGATATGGACTTGATGAATCAATGAGATCATGCCCTACCTACAAAAGAGTTAGGCAAATACAAAGACATATTTTTGGTATTTTGGTTAGTAGAAATGATAAAATACAAGTATGATATAATCACAAAGTGCTTGGTGATCTCTCCCAAAACAAACCCAATGAAAGAGGGGTAAGGAGGGTGCCAGGTATGATCCCAATGCTAATGCTTATGATGAAGTTGCATGATAGAGTTATGCATTTTGAAGTTTGGAAAAATCACTTGATCAATGGTATAGGTCAAAAGTGACCTATAATGTAGCCTCATATCACATGCTCAAAAAAGTTGAATTAGCTCTCACTCCAAACATCAAAGTTGAAGTAGACACATTGAATTTGATTGTGCAACTTGTAAATCTATCATCTCATAAAAATTGAGCAAGTTATGGCCTTGGAAAGTTGACTTTCAAATTAGGGTTTAGACAAAATGACCTATAATGTTTCAACATAGAAAATGATTTTCCAAGCAAAACTATCCTATGTCTCAACATGAAAGTTGTTTAGAATGTCATTTAGAGTAAGTTTGCTCTTGGAATTATTTTCATATGGTGAAAATTGTAGGAGATAGGGTGTAGGGAGACCCAGTTTTGATCAGATGAATTCATCTGGCCAATCACCACCAACCAACTTGCTAACCTCCAATTCTCTTGACTTTCTTGGCTTATGGTAGATCATAAATGCATAAGATGATGAATTTTGAAGTGTCCCTTGAGAAATTTGATCAATTGGTGAGATAGCTTGTTGGAGAAGTTACTCAGGATACCCAATCAAACTAGGGTTTCCAAGGCAAATCACCCTCAAACTATTGAAGAAAACTTGATCAATATAACATGTAGAGATCATTGGGACCTATATATGATGTTCATAACCATTCTTGCATCAATTCATGGTTGTGCTCTTTGTTCACGAGGGTCTCAAACCCTAGATATGGACTTGATGAATCAATGAGATCATGCCCTACCTACAAAAGAGTTAGGCAAATACAAAGACATATTTTTGGTATTTTGGTTAGTAGAAATGATAAAACAAGTATGATATAATCACAAAGTGCTTGGTGATCTCTCCCAAAACAAACCCAATGAAAGAGGGGTAAGGAGGGTGCCAAGGTATGATCCCAATGCTAATGCTTATGATGAAGTTGCATGATAGAGTATGCATTTTGAAGTTTGGAAAAATCACTTGATCAATGGTATAGGTCAAAAGTGACCTATAATGTAGCCTCATATCACATGCTCAAAAAAGTTGAATTAGCTCTCACTCCAAACATCAAAGTTGAAGTAGAGACATTGAATTTGATTGTGCAACTTGTAAATCTATCATCTCATAAAAATTGAGCAAGTTATGGCCTGGAAAGTTGACTTTCAAATTAGGGTTTAGACAAAATGACCTATAATGTTTCACATAGAAAATGATTTTCCAAGCAAAACTATCTCCATGTCTCAACATGAAAGTTGTTTAGAATGTCATTTAGAGTAAGTTTGCTCTTGGAATTATTTTCATATGGTGAAATTGTAGGAGATAGGGTGTAGGGAGACCAGTTTGATCAATGAATTCATCTGGCCAATCACCACCAACCAATTGCTAACCTCCAATTCTCTTGACTTTCTTGGCTTATGGTAGATCATAAATGCATAAGATGATGAATTTTGAAGTGTCCTTGAGAAATTTGATCAATTGGTGAATTAGCTTGTTGGAGAAGTTACTCAGGATACCTATTCAAACTAGGGTTTCCAAGGCAAATCACCCTCAAACTATTGAAGAAAACATGATCAATATAACATGTAGAGATCATTGGGACTTATATATGATGTCATAACCATTCTTGCATCAATTCATGGTTGTGCTCTTTGTTCACGAGGGTCTCAAACCCTAGATATGGACTTGATGAATCAATGAGATCATGCCCTACCTACAAAAGAGTTAGGCAAATACAAAGACATATTTTTGGTATTTTGGTTAGTAAAATGATAAAATACAAGTATGATATAATCACAAAGTGCTTGGTGATCTCTCCCAAAACAAACCCAATGAAAGAGGGGTTAGGAGGGTGCCAAGGTATGATCCCAATGCTAATGCTTATGATGAAGTTGCATGATAGAGTTATGCATTTTTGAAGTTGGAAAAATCACTTGATCAATGGTATAGGTCAAAAGTGACCTATAATGTAGCCTCATATCACATGCTCAAAAAAGTTGAATTAGCTCTCACTCCAAACATCAAAGTTGAAGTAGAGACATTGAATTTGATTGTGCAACTTGTAAATCTATCATCTAAAAAATTGAGCAAGTTATGGCCTTGAAAGTTGACTTTCAAATTAGGGTTTAGACAAAATGACCTATAATGTTTCAACATAGAAAATGATTTTCCAAGCAAAACTATCTCTATGTCTCAACATGAAAGTTGTTAGAATGTCATTTAGAGTAAGTTGCTCTTGGAATTATTTTCATATGGTGAAAATTGTAGGAGATAGGGTGTAGGGAGACCCAGTTTGATCAGATGAATTCATCGGCCAATCACCACCAACCAACTTGCTAACCTCCAATTCTCTTGACTTTTGGCTTATGGTAGATCATAAATGCATAAGATGATGAATTTTGAAGTGTCCCTTGAGAAATTTGATCAATTGTGTGAATTAGCTTGTTGGAGAAGTTACTCAGGATACCCAATCAAACTAGGGTTTCCAAGGCAAATCACCCTCAAACTATTGAAGAAAACTTGATCAATATAACATGTAGAGATCATTGGGACTATATATGATGTTCATAACCATTCTTGCATCAATTCATGGTTGTGCTCTTTGTTCACGAGGGTCTCAAACCCTAGATATGGACTTGATGAATCAATGAGATCATGCCCTACCTACAAAAGAGTTAGGCAAATACAAAGACATATTTTGGTATTTTGGTTAGTAAAAATGATAAAATACAAGTATGATATAATCACAAAGTCTTGGTGATCTCTCCCAAAACAAACCCAATGAAAGAGGGGTAAGGAGGGTGCCAAGGTATGATCCCAATGCTAATGCTTATGATGAAGTTGCATGATAGAGTTATGCATTTTGAAGTTTGGAAAAATCACTTGATCAATGGTATAGGTCAAAAGTGACCTATAATGTAGCCTCATATCACATGCTCAAAAAGTTGAATTAGCTCTCACTCCAAACATCAAAGTTGAAGTAGACACATTGAATTTGATTGTGCAACTTGTAAATCTATCATCTCATAAAAAATGAGCAAGTTATGGCCTTGGAAAGTTGACTTTCAAATTAGGGTTTAGACAAAATGACCTATAATGTTTCAACATAGAAAATGATTTTCCAAGCAAAACTATCTCCATGTCTCAACATGAAAGTTGTTTAGAATGTCATTTAGAGTAAGTTTGCTCTTGGAATTATTTTTATATGGTGAAAATTGTAGGAGATAGGGTGTAGGGAGACCTAGTTTTGATCAAATGAATTCATCTGGCCAATCCAACAAACCAACTTGCTAACCTCCAATTCTCTTGACTTTCTTGGCTTATGGTAGATCATAAATGCATAAGATGATGAATTTTGAAGTGTCCCTTGAGAAATTTGATCAATTGGTGAATTAGCTTGTTGGAGAAGTTACTCAGGATACCCAATCAAACTAGGGTTTCCAAGGCAAATCACCCTCAAACTATTGAAGAAAACTTGATCAATATAACATGTAGAGATCATTGGGACTTATATGATGTTCATAACCATTCTTGCATCAATTCATGGTTGTGCTCTTTGTTCACGAGGGTCTCAAACCCTAGATATGGACTTGATGAATCAATGAGATCATGCCCTACCTACAAAAGAGTTAGGCAAATACAAAGACATATTTTTGGTATTTTGGTTAGTAAAAATGATAAAATACAAGTATGATATAATCACAAAGTGCTTGGTGATCCCTCCCAAACAAACCCAATGAAAGAGGGGTAAGGAGGTGCCAAGGTATGATCCCAATGCTAATGCTTATGATGAAGTTGCATGATAGAGTTATGCATTTTTGAAGTTTGGAAAAATCACTTGATCAATGGTATAGGTCAAAAGTGACCTATAATGTAGCCTCATATCACATGCTCAAAAAAGTTGAATTAGCTCTCACTCCAAACATCAAAGTTGAAGTAGGACATTGAATTTGATGTGCAACTTGTAAATCTATTCATCATAAAAATTGAGCAAGTTATGGCCTTGGAAGTTACTTCTTCAAATTAGGGTTTAGACAAAATGACCTATAATGTTTCAACATAGAAAATGATTTTCCAAGCAAAACTATCTCCATGTCTCAACATGAAAGTTGTTAGAATGTCATTTAGAGTAAGTTTGCTCTTGGAATTATTTCATATGGTGAAAATTGTAGGAGATAGGGGTAGGGAGACCAGTTTTGATCAGATGAATTCATCTGGCCAATCACCACCAACCAACTTGCTAACCTCAATTCTCTTGACTTTCTTGGCTTATGGTAGATCATAAATGCATAAGATGATGAATTTTGAAGTGTCCCTTGAGAAATTTGATCAATTGGTGAATAGATTGTTGGAGAAGTTACTCAGGATACCCAATCAAACTAGGGTTTCCAAGGCAAATCACCCTCAAACTATTGAAGAAAACTTGATCAATATAACATGTAGAGATCATTGGGACTTATATATGATGTTCATAACCATTCTTGCATCAATTCATGGTTGTGCTCTTTGTTCACGAGGGTCTCAAACCTAGATATGGACTTGATGAATCAATGAGATCATGCCTACCTACAAAAGAGTTAGGCAATACAAAGACATATTTTGGTATTTTGGTTAGTAAAATGATAAATACAAGTATGATATAATCACAAAGTGCTTGGTGATCTCTCCCAAAAACAAACCAATGAAAGAGGGGTAAGGAGGGTGCCAAGGTATGATCCCAATGCTAATGCTTATGATGAAGTTGCATGATAGAGTTATGCATTTTTGAAGTTTGAAAAATCACTTGATCAATGGTATAGGTCAAAAGTGACCTATAATGTAGCCTCATATCACATGCTCAAAAAAGTTGAATTAGCTCTCACTCCAAACATCAAAGTTGAAGTAGAGACATTGAATTTGATTGTGCAACTTGTAAATCTATCATCTCATAAAAATTGAGCAAGTTATGGCCTGGAAAGTTGACTTTCAAATTAGGGTTTAGACAAAATGACCTATAATGTTTCAACATAGAAAATGATTTTCCAAGCAAAACTATCTCTATGTCTCAACATGAAAGTTGTTTAGAATGTCATTTAGAGTAAGTTGCTCTTGGAATTATTTTCATATGGTGAAAATGTAGGAGATAGGGTGTAGGGAGACCCTAGTTTTGATAAGATGAATTCATCTGGCCAATCACCACCAACCAACTTGCTAACTCCACGATCTCTTGACTTTCTTGGCTTATGGTAGATCATAAATGCATAAGATGATGAATTTTGAAGTGTCCCTTGAGAAATTTGATCAATTGGTGAATTAGCTTGTTGGAGAAGTTACTCAGGATACCCAATCAAACTAGGGTTTCCAAGGCAAATCACCCTCAAACTATTGAAGAAAACTGATCAATATAACATGTAGAGATCATTGGGACTTATATATGATGTTCATAACCATTCTTGCATCAATTCATGGTTGTGCTCTTTGTTCACGAGGGTCTCAAACCCTAGATATGGACTTGATGAATCAATGAGATCATGCCCTACCTACAAAAGAGTTAGGCAAATACAAAGACATATTTTTGGTATTTTGGTTAGTAGAAATGATAAAATACAAGTATGATATAATCACAAAGTGCTTGGTGATCCCTCCAAAACAAACCCAATGAAAGAGGGGTAAGGAGGGTGCCAAGGTATGATCCCAATGCTAATGCTTATGATGAAGTGCATGATAGAGTTATGCATTTTGAAGTTGGGAAAAATCACTTGATCAATGGTATAGGTCAAAAGTGACCTATAATGTAGCCTCATATCACATGCTCAAAAAAGTTGAATTAGCTCTCACTCCAAACATCAAAGTTGAAGTAGACACATTGAATTTGATTGTGCAACTTGTAAATCTATCATCATAAAAATTGAGCAAGTTATGGCCTGGAAAGTTGACTTCAAATTAGGGTTTAGACAAAATGACTATAATGTTTCAACATAGAAAATGATTTTCCAAGCAAAATATCTCCATGTCTCAACATGAAAGTGTTGATAGATGTCATTTAGAGTAAGTTTGCTCTTGGAATATTTTCATATGGTGAAAATTGTAGGAGATAGGGTGTAGGGAACCCAGTTTTGATCAGATGAATTCATCTGGCCAATCACCACCAACCAACTTGCTAAACCTCCAATTCTCTTGACTTCTTGGCTTATGGTAGATCATAAATGCATAAGATGATGAATTTGAAGTGTCCCTTGAGAAATTTGATCAATTGGTGAATTAGCTTGTTGGAGAAGTTACTCAGGATACCCAATCAAACTAGGGGTTCCAAGGCAAATCACCCTCAAACTATTGAAGAAACTTGATCAATATAACATGTAGAGATCATTGGGACTTATATATGATGTGTTATAACCATTCTTGCATCAATTCATGGTTGTGCTCTTTGTTCACGAGGGTCTCAAACCCTAGATATGGACTTGATGAATCAATGAGATCATGCCCTACCTACAAAAGAGTTAGGCAAATACAAAGACATATTTTGGTATTTTGGTAAGTAAAGATAAAATACAAGTATGATATAATCACAAAGTGCTTGGTGATCTCTCCAAAAACAAACCAATGAAAGAGGGGTAAGGAGGGTGCCAAGGTATGATCCCAATGCTAATGCTTATGATGAAGTTGCATGATAGAGTTATGCATTTTTGAAGTTTGGAAAAATCACTTGATCAATGGTATAGGTCAAAAGTGACCTATAATGTAGCCTCATATCACATGCTCAAAAAAGTTGAATTAGCTCTCACTCCAAACATCAAAGTTGAAGTAGACACATTGAATTTGATTGTGCAACTTGTAAATCTATCATCTCATAAAAATTGAGCAAGTTATGGCCTTGGAAAGTTGACTTTCAAATTAGGGTTTAGACAAAATGACCTATAATGTTTCAACATAGAAAATGATTTTCCAAGCAAAACTATCTCTATGTCTCAACATGAAAGTTGTTTAGAATGTCATTTAGAGTAAGTTTCTCTTGGAATTATTTTCATATGGTGAAAATTGTAGGAGATAGGGTGTAGGGAGACCCAGTTTTGATCAGATGAATTCATCTGGCCAATCACCACCAACCAACTTGCTAACCTCAATTCTCTTGACTTTCTTGGCTTATGGTAGATCATAAATGCATAAGATGATGAATTTTGAAGTGTCCCTGAGAAATTTGATCAATTGGTGAATTAGCTTGTTGGAGAAGTTACTCAGGATACCCAATCAAACTAGGGTTTCCAAGGCAAATCAACCTCAAACTATTGAAGAGAAAACTTGATCAATATAACATGTAGAGATCATTGGGACTTATATATGATGTTCATAACCATTCTTGCATCAATTCATGGTTGTGCTCTTTGTTCACGAGGGTCTCAAACCCTAGATATGGACTTGATGAATCAATGAGATCATGCCCTACCTACAAAAGAGTTAGGCAAATACAAAGACATATTTTGGTATTTTGGTTAGTAGAAATGATAAAATACAAGTATGATATAATCACAAAGTGCTTGGTGATCTCTCCCAAAACAAACCCAATGAAAGAGGGGTAAGGAGGGTGCCAAGGTATGATCCCAATGCTAATGCTTATGATGAAGTTGCATGATAGAGTTATGCATTTTTGAAGTTTGGAAAAATCACTTGATCAATGGTATAGGTCAAAAGTGACCTATAATGTAGCCTCATATCACATGCTCAAAAAAGTTGAATTAGCTCTCACTCCAAACATCAAAGTTGAAGTAGACACATTGAATTTGATTGTGCAACTTGTAAATCTATCATCTCATAAAAATTGAGCAAGTTATGGCCTTGGAAAGTTGACTTTCAAATTAGGGTTTAGACAAAATGACCTATAATGTTTCAACATAGAAAATGATTTTCCAAGCAAAACTATCTCTATGTCTCAACATGAAAGTTGTTTAGAATGTCATTTAGAGTAAGTTTGCTCTTGGAATATTTCATATGGTGAAAATTGTAGGAGATAGGGTGTAGGGAACCCAGTTTGATCAGATGAATTCATCTGGCCAATCACCACCAACCAACTTGCTAACCTCCAATTCTCTTGACTTTCTTGGCTTATGGTAGATCATAAAATGCATAAGATGATGAATTTTGAAGTGTCCCTTGAGAAATTGATCAATTGGTGAATAGCTTGTTGGAGAAGTTACTCAGGATACCCAATCAACTAGGGTTTCCAAGGCAAATCACCCTCAAACTATGGAAGAAAAATGATCAATATAACATGTAGAGATCATTGGGACTTATATATGATGTTCATAACCTTCTTGCATCAATTCATGGTTGTGCTCTTTGTTCAGAGGGTCTCAAACCCTAGATATGGACTTGATGAATCAATGAGATCATGCTTACATACATGTGAAGCCCAGCGTTTCCACACGTACCCTACCTACAAAAGAGTTAGGCAAATACAAAGACATATTTTGGTATTTTGGTTAGTAAAAATGATAAAATACAAGTATGATATAATCACAAAGTGCTTGGTGATCTCTCCCAAAACAAACCCAATGAAAGAGGGGTAAGGAGGGTCCAAGGTATGATCCCAATGCTAATGCTTATGATGAAGTTGCATGATAGAGTTATGCATTTTGAAGTTTGGAAAAATCACTTGATCAATGGTATAGGTCAAAAGTGACCTATAATGTAGCCTCATATCACATGCTCAAAAAAGTTGAATTAGCTCTCACTCCAAACATCAAAGTTGAAGTAGGACACATTGAATTTGATTGTGCAACTTGTAAATCTATCATCTCATAAAAATTGAGCAAGTTATGGCCTTGGAAAGTTGACTTCAAATTAGGGTTTAGACAAAATGACCTTTAATGTTTCAACATAGAAAATGATTTTCCAAGCAAAACTATCTCTATGTCTCAACATGAAAGTTGTTTAGAATGTCATTTAGAGTAAGTTTGCTCTTGGAATTATTTTCATATGGTGAAAATTGTAGGAGATAGGGTGTAGGGAGACCAAGTTTTGATCAGATGAATTCATCTGGCCAATCACCACCAACCAACTTGCAAACTCCAATTCTCTTGACTTTCTGGCTTATGGTAGATCATAAATGCATAAGATGATGATTTTGAAGTGTCCCTTGAGAAATTTGATCAATTGGTGAGATTAGATTGTTGGAGAAGTTACTCAGGATACCCATCAAACTAGGGTTTCCAAGGCAAAATCACCCTCAAACTATTGAAGAAAACTTGATCAATATAACATGTAGAGATCATTGGGACTATATATGATGTTCATAACCATTCTTGCATCAATTCATGGTTGTGCTCTTTGTTCGGGAGGGTCTCAAACCTAGATATGGACTTGATGAATCAATGAGATCTGCCCTACCTACAAAAGA
>NW_026112885.1:0-55347 GCF_024323335.1 Lathyrus oleraceus
AACAAACATTTTCATCATTCACACAATTCAATCAAATTTCATAGGATTGACAATAAAATCATTATCATTCATACAATTCAATCAAATTGAATGGGTTTAACAACAACATTTGCATCATTCACACATGTCAATCAAATTTCATAGGTTAAAACAACCAAATCTTTCATCATTCGCACAATTCAATCAAATTTCATGGGTTAACATCAACATTTTCATCATTCACACAATTCAATCAAATTTCATAGGTTAAGATCAACGTTTTCATCATTCGCACAATTCAATCAAATATCATGGGTTTACAACAACATTTTCATCATTCACACAATTCAATTAAATTTCATATGTTTAACATCACTGTTTTCATCATTCACACAATTCAATCAAATTTCATGGGTTTAACACACAACATTTGCATCATTCGCACAATTCAATCAAATTTCATAGGTTTAACAACAACAGTTTTCATCACTCGCACAATTCAATCAAATTTCGTGGGTTTAACAACAATATTTCATCATTGACACAATTCAATCAAATTTCATAGGTTTAAAACCAACATCTTCATCATTCGCATAATTCAATCAAATTTCATATGTTTAACATCAACGTTTTCATCATTCACACAATTCAATCAAATGTCATAGGTTTAACAACAACATTTTCATCATTCACACAATTCAATCAAATGTCATAGGTTTAGCAACAACATCTCATCATTCACATTATTCAATCAAATTTCATAGGTTTAACAACAACATTTCTTCATCATTCGCACCATTCCATCAAATTCATAGGTTTAACATCAACATTTTCATCATTCACACAATTCAATCAAATTTCATAAGTTTAACATCAACGTTTTCATCATTCACACAACTCAATAAAATTTCATGGGTTTACAACAACATTTTTCATCATTCACACAATTCAATCAAATTTCATCGGTTTAACAACAACATTTTCATCATTCACACAATTCAATCAAATTTCATAGGATTGACAATAACATCATTATCATTCATACAATTCAATCAAATTGAATGGGTTTAACAACAACATTTGCATCATTCACACATGTCAATCAAATTTCATAGGTTAACAACCACATTCTCTTCATCATTCGCACAATTCAATCAAATTTCATGGGTTTAACATCAATATTTTCATCATTCACACAATTCAATCAAATTTCATAGGTTTAAGATCAACGTTTTCATCATTCGCACAATTCAATCAAATATCATGGGTTTAACAACAACATTTTTCATCATTCACACAATTCAATTAAATTTCATATGTTTAACATCAATGTTTTCATCACTCACACAATTCAATCAAATTTCATGGGTTTAACAACAACATTTGCATCATTCGCACAATTCAATCAAATTTCATAGGTTTAACATCAACATTTCCATCATTCACACAATTCCATCAAATTTCATAGGTTTAACAACAACATTTTCATCACTCGCACAATTCAATCAAATTTCGTGGGTTTAACAACAATATTTTCATCATTGACACAATTCAATCAAATTTCATAGGTTTAAAACCAACATCTTCATCATTCGCGTAATTCAATCAAATTTCATATGTTTAACATCAACGTTTTCATCATTCACACAATTCAATCAAATGTCATAGGTTTAACAACAACATTTTCATCATTCACACAATTCAATCAAATGTCATAGGTTTAGCAACAACATCTTCATCATTCACATTATTCAATCAAATTTCACAGGTTTAACAACAACATTTTCTTCATCATTCGCACCATTCCATCAAATTTCATAGGTTTAACATCAACATTTTCATCATTCACACAATTCAATCAAATTTCATAAGTTTAACATCAACGTTTTCATCATTCACACAACTCAATAAAATTTCATGGGTTTAACAACAACATTTTTCATCATTCACACAATTCAATCAAATTTCATGGGTTTAACAACAACATTTTTCAGCATTCACACAATTCAATCAAATTTCATAGGTTGAACATCAACGTTTTCATCATTCACACAATTCAATCAAATTTCATAGGTTTAACAACAACATTTTCATCATTCACACAATTCAATCAAATTTCATAGGATTGACAATAACATCATTATCATTCATACAATTCAATCAAATTTAATGGGTTTAACAACCACATTCTCTTCATCATTCGCACAATTCAATCAAATTTCATGGGTTTAACATCAGTATTTTCATCATTCACACAATTCAATCAAATTTCATAGGTTTAAGATCAACGTTTTCATCATTCGCACAATTCAATCAAATATCATGGGTTTAACAACAACATTTTTCATCATTCACACAATTCAATTAAATTTCATATGTTTAACATCAATGTTTTCATCACTCACACAATTCAATCAAATTTCATGGGTTTAACAACAACATTTGCATCATTCGCACAATTCAATCAAATTTCATAGGTTTAACATCAACATTTCCATCATTCACACAATTCAATCAAATTTCATAGGTTTAACAACAACATTTTCATCACTCGCACAATTCAATCAAATTTCATAGGTTTAAAACCAACATCTTCATCATTCGCATAATTCAATCAAATTTCATATGTTTAACATCAACGTTTTTATCATTCACACAATTCAATCAAATGTCATAGGTTAGCAACAACATCTTCATCATTCACATTATTCCATCAAATTTCATAGGTTTAACAACAACATTTTCTTCATCATTCGCACCATTCAATCAAATTTCATAGGTTTAACTTCAACATTTTCATCATTCACACAATTAAATCAAATTTCATAAGTTTAACATCAACGTTTTCGTCATTCACACAACTCAATCAAATTTCATGGGTTTAACAACAACATTTTTCATCGTTCACACAATTCAATCAAATCTCATAGGTTGAACATCAATGATTTCATCATTCACACAATTCAATCAAATTTCATAGGATTGACAATAACATCATTATCATTCATACAATTCAATCAAATTTAATGGGTTTAACAACAACATTTGCATCATTCACACATGTCAATCAAATTTCATAGGTTTAACAACCACATTCTCTTCATCATTCGCACAATTCAATTAAATTTCATGGGTTTAACATCAATATTTTCATCATTCACACAATTCAATCAAATTTCATATGTTTAAGATCAACATTTTCATCATTCGCACAATTCAATCAAATATCATGGGTTTAACAACAACATTTTTCATCATTCACACATTCAATTAAATTTCATATGTTTAACATCAATGTTTTCATCACTCACACAATTCAATCAAATTTCATGGGTTTAACAACAACATTTGCATCATTCGCAAATTCAATCAAATTTCATAGGTTTAACATCAACATTTCCATCATTCACACAATTCAATCAAATTTCATAGGTTTAACAACAACATTTTCATCACTCGCACAATTCAATCAAATTTCATAGGTTTAAAACAACATCTTCATCATTCGCATAATTCAATCAAATTTCATATGTTTAACATCAACGTTTTCATCATTCACACAATTCAATCAAATGTCATAGGTTTAGCAACAACATCTTCATCATTCACATTATTCCATCAAATTTCATAGGTTTAACAACAACATTTTCTTCATCATTCGCACCATTCAATCAAATTTCATAGGTTTAACTTCAACATTTTCATCATTCACACAATTAAATCAAATTTCATAAGTTTAACATCAACGTTTTCATCATTCACACAACTCAATCAAATTTCATGGGTTTAACAACAACATTTTTCATCGTTCACACAATTCAATCAAATCTCATAGGTTGAACATCAATGATTTCATCATTCACACAATTCAATCAAATTTCATAGGTTTAACAACAACATTTTCATCATTCACACAATTCAATCAAATTTCATCGGTTTAACAACAACATTTTCATCATTCACACAATTCAATCAAATTTCATAGGATTGACAATAACATCATTATCATTCATACAATTCAATCAAATTTAATGGGTTTAACAACAACATTTGCATCATTCACACATGTCAATCAAATTTCATAGGTTTAACAACCACATTCTCTTCATCATTCGCACAATTCAATTAAATTTCATGGGTTTAACATCAATATTTTCATCATTCACACAATTCAATCAAATTTCATATGTTTAAGATCAACATTTTCATCATTCGCACAATTCAATCAAATATCATGGGTTTAACAACAACATTTTTCATCATTCACACAATTCAATTAAATTTCATATGTTTAACATCAATGTTTTCATCACTCACACAATTCAATCAAATTTCATGGGTTTAACAACAACATTTGCATCATTCGCACAATTCAATCAAATTTCATAGGTTTAACATCAACATTTCCATCATTCACACAATTCAATCAAATTTCATAGGTTTAACAACAACATTTTCATCACTCGCACAATTCAATCAAATTTCTAAGCTTTAAAACCAACATCTTCATCATTCGCATAATACAATCAAATTTCATATGTTTAACATCAACGTTTTCATCATTCACACAATTCAATCAAATGTCATAGGTTTAGCAACAACATCTTCATCATTCACATTATTCCATCAAATTTCATAGGTTTAACAACAACATTTTCTTCATCATTCGCACCATTCAATCAAATTTCATAGGTTTAACTTCAACATTTTCATCATTCACACAATTAAATCAAATTTCATAAGTTTAACATCAACGTTTTCGTCATTCACACAACTCAATCAAATTTCATGGGTTTAACAACAACATTTTTGATCGTTCACGCAATTCAATCAAATCTCATAGGTTGAACATCAATGATTTCATCATTCACACAATTCAATCAAATTTCATAGGATTGACAATAACATCATTATCATTCATACAATTCAATCAAATTTAATGGGTTTAACAACAACATTTGCATCATTCACACATGTCAATCAAATTTCATAGGTTTAACAACCACATTCTCTTCATCATTCGCACAATTCAATTAAATTTCATGGGTTTAACATCAATATTTTCATCATTCACACAATTCAATCAAATTTCATATGTTTAAGATCAACATTTTCATCATTCGCACAATTCAATCAAATATCATGGGTTTAACAACAACATTTTTCATCAGTCACACAATTCAATTAAATTTCATATGTTTAACATCAATGTTTTCATCACTCACACAATTCAATCAAATTTCATGGGTTTAACAACAACATTTGCATCATTCGCACAATTCAATCAAATTTCATAGGTTTAACATCAACATTTCCATCATTCACACAATTCAATCAAATTTCATAGGTTTAACAACAACATTTTCATCACTCGCACAATTCAATCAAATTTCATAGGTTTAAAACCAACATCTTCATCATTCGCATAATTCAATCAAATTTCATATGTTTAACATCAACGTTTTCATCATTCACACAATTCAATCAAATGTCATAGGTTTAGCAACAACATCTTCATCATTCACATTATTCCATCAAATTTCATAGGTTTAACAACAACATTTTCTTCATCATTCGCACCATTCAATCAAATTTCATAGGTTTAACTTCAACATTTTCATCATTCAAACAATTAAATCAAATTTCATAAGTTTAACATCAACGTTTTCGTCATTCACACAACTCAATCAAATTTCATGGGTTTAACAACAACATTTTTCATCGTTCACACAATTCAATCAAATCTCATAGGTTGAACAACAATGATTTCATCATTCACACAATTCAATCAAATTTCATAGGTTTAACAACAACATTTTTCATCGTTCACACAATTCAATCAAATCTCATAGGTTGAACATCAATGATTTCATCATTCACACAATTCAATCAAATTTCATAGGTTTAACAACAACATTTTTATCATTCACACAATTCAATCAAATTTCATAGGATTGACAATAACATCATTATCATTCATACAATTCAATCAAATTTAATGGGTTTAACAACAACATTTGCATCATTCACACATGTCAATCAAATTTCATAGGTTTAACAACCACATTCTCTTCATCATTCGCACAATTCAATCAAATTTCATGGGTTTAACATCAATATTTTCATCATTCACACAATTCAGTCAAATTTCATAGGTTTAAGATCAACGTTTTCATCATTCGCACAATTCAATCAAATATCATGGGTTTAACAACAACATTTTTCATCATTCACACAATTCAATTAAATTTCATATGTTTAACATCAATGTTTTCATCACTCACACAATTCAATCAAATTTCATGGGTTTAACAACAACATTTGCATCATTCGCACAATTCAATCAAATTTCATAGGTTTAACATCAACATTTCCATCATTCACACAATTCAATCAAATTTCATAGGTTTAACAACAACATTTTCATCACTCGCACAATTCAATCAAATTTCGTGGGTTTAACAACAATATTTTCATCATTGACACAATTCAATCAAATTTCATAGGTTTAAAACCAACATCTTCATCATTCGCATAATTCAATCAAATTTCATATGTTTAACATCAACGTTTTCATCATTCACACAATTCAATCAAATGTCATAGGTTTAACAACAACATTTTCATCATTCACACAATTCAATCAAATGTCATAGGTTTAGCAACAACATCTTCATCATTCACATTATTCAATCAAATTTCATAGGTTTAACAACAACATTTTCTTCATCATTCGCACCATTCCATCAGATTTCATAGGTTTAACATCAACATTTTCATCATTCACACAATTCAATCAAATTTCATAAGTTTAACATCAACGTTTTCATCATTCACACAACTCAATAAAATTTCATGGGTTTAACAACAACATTTTTCATCATTCACACAATTCAATCAAATTTCATCGGCTTAACAACAACATTTTCATCATTCACACAATTCAATCAAATTTCATAGGATTGACAATAACATCATTATCATTCATACAATTCAATCAAATTGAATGGGTTTAACAACAACATTTGCATCATTCACACATGTCAATCAAATTTCATAGGTTAAACAACCACATTCTCTTCATCATTCGCACAATTCAATCAAATTTCATGGGTTTAACATCAATATTTTCATCATTCACACAATTAAATCAAATTTCATAGGTTTAAGATCAACGTTTTCATCATTCGCACAATTCAATCAAATATCATGGGTTTAACAACAACATTTTTCATCATTCACACAATTCAATTAAATTTCATATGTTTAACATCAATGTTTTCATCACTCACACAATTCAATCAAATTTCATGGGTTTAACAACAACATTTGCATCATTCGCACAATTCAATCAAATTTCATAGGTTTAACATCAACATTTCCATCATTCACACAATTCAATCAAATTTCATAGGTTTAACAACAACGTTTTCATCACTCGCACAATTCAATCAAATTTCGTGGGTTTAACTACAATATTTTCATCATTGACACAATTCAATCAAATTTCATAGGTTTAAAACCAACATCTTCATCATTCGCGTAATTCAATCAAATTTCATATGTTTAACATCAACGTTTTCATCATTCACACAATTCAATCAAATGTCATAGGTTTAACAACAACATTTTCATCATTCACACAATTCAATCAAATGTCATAGGTTTAGCAACAACATCTTCATCATTCACATTATTCAATCAAATTTCATAGGTTTAACAACAACATTTTCTTCATCATTCGCACCATTCCATCAGATTTCATAGGTTTAACATCAACATTTTCATCATTCACACAATTCAATCAAATTTCATAAGTTTAACATCAACGTTTTCATCATTCACACAACTCAATAAAATTTCATGGGTTTAACAACAACATTTTTCATCATTCACACAATTCAATCAAATTTCATCGGCTTAACAACAACATTTTCATCATTCACACAATTCAATCAAATTTCATAGGATTGACAATAACATCATTATCATTCATACAATTCAATCAAATTGAATGGGTTTAACAACAACATTTGCATCATTCACACATGTCAATCAAATTTCATAGGTTAAACAACCACATTCTCTTCATCATTCGCACAATTCAATCAAATTTCATGGGTTTAACATCAATATTTTCATCATTCACACAATTAAATCAAATTTCATAGGTTTAAGATCAACGTTTTCATCATTCGCACAATTCAATCAAATATCATGGGTTTAACAACAACATTTTTCATCATTCACACAATTCAATTAAATTTCATATGTTTAACATCAATGTTTTCATCACTCACACAATTCAATCAAATTTCATGGGTTTAACAACAACATTTGCATCATTCGCACAATTCAATCAAATTTCATAGGTTTAACATCAACATTTCCATCATTCACACAATTCAATCAAATTTCATAGGTTTAACAACAACGTTTTCATCACTCGCACAATTCAATCAAATTTCGTGGGTTTAACTACAATATTTTCATCATTGACACAATTCAATCAAATTTCATAGGTTTAAAACCAACATCTTCATCATTCGCGTAATTCAATCAAATTTCATATGTTTAACATCAACGTTTTCATCATTCACACAATTCAATCAAATGTCATAGGTTTAACAACAACATTTTCATCATTCACACAATTCAATCAAATGTCATAGGTTTAGCAACAACATCTTCATCATTCACATTATTCAATCAAATTTCACAGGTTTAACAACAACATTTTCTTCATCATTCGCACCATTCCATCAAATTTCATAGGTTTAACATCAACATTTTCATCATTCACACAATTCAATCAAATTTCATAAGTTTAACATCAACGATTTCATCATTCACACAACTCAATAAAATTTCATGGGTTTAACAACAACATTTTTCATCATTCACACAATTCAATCAAATTTCATGGGTTTAACAACAACATTTTTCAGCATTCACACAATTCAATCAAATTTCATAGGTTGAACATCAACGTTTTCATCATTCACACAATTCAATCAAATTTCATAGGTTTAACAACAACATTTTCATCATTCATACAATTCAATCAAATTTAATGGGTTTAACAACAACATTTGCATCATTCACACATGTCAATCAAATTTCATAGGTTTAACAACCACATTCTCTTCATCATTCGCACAATTCAATCAAATTTCATGGGTTTAACATCAATATTTTCATCATTCACACAATTCAATCAAATTTCATAGGTTTAAGATCAACGTTTTCATCATTCGCACAATTCAATCAAATATCATGGGTTTAACAACAACATTTTTCATTATTCACACAATTCAATTAAATTTCATATGTTTAACATCAATGTTTTCATCACTCACACAATTCAATCAAATTTCATGGGTTTAACAACAACATTTGCATCATTCGCACAATTCAATCAAATTTCATAGGTTTAACATCAACATTTCCATCATTCACACAATTCAATCAAATTTCATAGGTTTAACAACAACATTTTCATCACTCGCACAATTCAATCAAATTTCATAGGTTTAAAACCAACATCTTCATCATTCGCATAATTCAATCAAATTTCATATGTTTAACATCAACGTTTTCATCATTCACACAATTCAATCAAATGTCATAGGTTTAGCAACAACATCTTCATCATTCACATTATTCCATCAAATTTCATAGGTTTAACAACAACATTTTCTTCATCATTCGCACCATTCAATCAAATTTCATAGGTTTAACTTCAACATTTTCATCATTCACACAATTAAATCAAATTTCATAAGTTTAACATCAACGTTTTCGTCATTCACACAACTCAATCAAATTTCATGGGTTTAACAACAACATTTTTCATCGTTCACACAATTCAATCAAATCTCATAGGTTGAACATCAATGATTTCATCATTCACACAATTCAATCAAATTTCATAGGTTTAACAACAACATTTTCATCATTCACACAATTCAATCAAATTTCATCGGTTTAACAACAACATTTTCATCATTCACACAATTCAATCAAATTTCATAGGTTTGACAATAACATCATTATCATTCATACAATTCAATCAAATTTAATGGGTTTAACAACAACATTTGCATCATTCACACATGTCAATCAAATTTCATAGGTTTAACAACCACATTCTCTTCATCATTCGCACAATTCAATTAAATTTCATGGGTTTAACATCAATATTTTCATCATTCACACAATTCAGTCAAATTTCATAGGTTTAAGATCAACGTTTTCATCATTCGCACAATTCAATCAAATATCATGGGTTTAACAACAACATTTTTCATCATTCACACAATTCAATTAAATTTCATATGTTTAACATCAATGTTTTCATCACTCACACAATTCAATCAAATTTCATGGGTTTAACAACAACATTTGCATCATTCGCACAATTCAATCAAATTTCATAGGTTTAATGTAACACCCTTCTAAAATACCCCAAAATATTTAATTAAAATAGAAATATATCAATCAGAGTAATTATGCACTTAAGGGTGTCACACAATCATTTTACACCAATCATCAAAATATCCTGTCATGCTCATTTATTTAATCAAAATAAAACATTCGCATAATACGCAGCGGATACAAACTAACAATATTCCAACCATGTAATACATTACATGTAAAGTTGTTCAACAATCAACTGAAAACATAATAAAACATCCCGTCCCGATGTTACATCTACCAGAGCATGACCCACTAAGAAACTACACTAGACTCCAAGGACTAGCTTCTACTCAATCACTGCTCGTTACCTGAAAAATAGTTGTAAGGGTGAGTTTCTCAATCGATATAATAAGCATTATAAATTAACATGTAATGCCAAGTAATTTCACACATTCATCACCCTAATCAGATCATACATTCAGCAACGGCAACATCAACTAAAATCATACATCAACTCAACCACAAAACACACGTATAATATTGGAATACATCCATTCATATTATACGCCATACAATACAAATGCAATGAGACTCCATGCATGCGGTACCGACTATTCGTGAACATATAGTTCAACTTCACCGGCCAAATCCAGGTACGGCTACCAAGCTCACTAGTCCCACTCATTTGAGACCTAGTGACTCACATCACTAATTCCTCACCATGGGAATTAGCTACCACCCCAAGGGCCATGCTATGCACGCTAATTCACCTAGCATGCAACATCAAAGAAACAGTCCAAATGACTAACATCACTAATTCCTCACCATGGGAATTAGCTACCACCATAAAGGCCACATTATGCACGCTAATCACCTAGCAATGCTACATCATCAACAACAATTCAAGAATAGACATATGCTCACACTCTAAGCCGTAAAATAGTCTATTCACAAATGCACACATAACTGATACATTCACAGCATCATGCATACCATCACACATCATCAGTATTTCATCACATAAGCATATCATATCATGCCAAATAACAACCACTGTATTAGCACACTCTACTAATACCTATACTACTCAAAACAACGGGGAATGATCCCTAATATATCATACATCAGCTAAATCACATTACTCAGCTGAACAGCTAAAAACTGCACAACAACAGATCAGGAAAATCACAAGTCTGCCCATACGCGTACTGCCTAGTCCCATACGCGTATGGCCCATTTCTCAGCCAAATCCCATACGCGTAACACCATCTCATACGCGTATGCTACGCGTATCACTTCTCCATACGCGTACCAACAGAGACCAATCTACGTTCAAAACATCATCTTCCTCATCCATACGCGTATTGCCTAGTGCCATACGCGTACCATGCCATCTCATACGCGTATTGCCTAGTGCCATACGCGTATGACCAGAAACCAGACTTCCAGATCTGCTATGGCTTTCTCTGCTACGAGATCTATCCAATTCAACCTTCCACAGTCCAATTTTTTGACAATAATCGTTCATATCATCTAACACGAATCATACTCTATTCGATTTCCCAAATCCTAACACTATTACCTCTAATTCCTACGAATTTCCTTCGATTATGATCCAATTTCGTTCATCCCAAAAGTTCACAATTTTCAGCACGATTATTCCAATCAGAGATAAATCAATGGTTTATCACTATCCACGACATATTATCCCATAATACCCATTAATCGACGATAAACCCCCTTACCTGAGTTAATCCGGCAAATCTCTGAGCTTCAAGCTTTTCCTTCCTTCAACCCTTGTTCTCTGGCTTTCTTTGCCCTTTTCCACTTTTCTGTCTCTTTTCCCTTTTCACGTGAAAATAACTCTTTTTACCAAATGGAACCTTTTTACTGATTTCTACTTTTATTCCAATAATAACAATAAAAATAATCCCAATAATATTCCAATAATTATTATTCCAATAATAATAATAATTCCAATTATTTAATTAAATTAATAAATATATTATTAACTCAATTTAAATAATTATCTTATTTTTATCGGGGTGTTACAACTCTCCCCCACTAAAAGAGTTTTCGTCCTCGAAAACATACCTCAAGCGAATAACTCTGGATAAGACTCCTTCATCTGACTCTCAAGTTCCCAAGTCACATTGCCACCTGCTGGTCCTCCCCAAGCTACCTTCACCAAAGCAATCTCTTTACCCCGCAACTGCTTCAACTCTCGATCCTCAATCCTCGTAGGTGATGTTTCAACAGTCAGGTTATCTCTCACCTGGACATCATCTACTTGGACCACATGCGACGGATCATGAATGTACCTCCTCAACTGAGACACATGAAAAACCTCATGCAAATTCGCAAGCGACGGCGGTAAAGCGATACGATAGGCTACTTCCCCTATCCTCTCTAAAATCTGATAAGGACCAATAAATCGAGGTGTCAACTTCTTCGACTTCAAAGCTCGACCAACCCCAGTTATCGGAGTAACACGAAGAAACACATGTTCTCCCTCTTGAAACTCAAGTGACTTCCTCCTCTTGTCGTGATAACTCTTCTGACGACTCTGAGCAATCCTCATCTTCTCCTGAATCATCTTAATCTTTTCCGTAGTCTGTTGAACAATCTCCGGTCCAACCACAGCACTCTCACCGGACTCATACCAACATAAAGGTGTCCGACATCTCCTACCATACAAAGCTTCAAACGGTGCCATACCAATGCTCGAATGAAAACTATTTTTGTAGGTAAACTCAATCAAAGGTAAATAACAATCCCAAGCACCTCCCTTTTCCAAAACACAAGCCCTCAAAAGATCCTCCAGTGACTAAATCGTCCTCTCAGTCTGACCATCAGTCTGCGGATGATATGCAGTACTCAATCTCAACTTAGTTCCCAAAGCCCTCTGCAAACCTTCCCAGAACTTCGATGTAAATCTAGGATCTCTGTCCGAAACAATACTCGACGGAATACCATGCAAACTTACAATCTTCTCAATATACAATTAAGCAAATCTCTCTAACGGATAATCCATTCTGATCGGAATGAAATGAGCCGATTTTGTCAATCTGTCAACAATCACCCAAATAGCTTCAAAATTCTTAATCGTCCTCGGTAAACCCGAAACAAAATCCACACTGATACTATCCCACTTCCACTCTGGAATAGCCAACGGTTGGATTAGCCCAGATGGCTTCTGATGCTCAATCTTTGACTTCTGACAAGTCAAACAAGAATAAACAAAACTCGCAATTTCTCTTTTCATTCCCGGCCACCAAAATAACTTTTTCAAATCATGATACATCTTCGTAGCTCCAGGATGAATACTCAAGCCACTACGATGTCCTTCCTCAAGAATACTCTTCTTAAGCTCGGTAACATCCGGAATGCACACCCGATTACCAAATTTCAAAATACCATTCTCATCAACTCTGAATTCACCACCTTGACCTTGATTCACTAGAGTCAACTTATCAATCAAAAACACATCGGATTTCTGACCCTCTCTAATCTCATCCAGAATACCACTCGTTAACTTCAACATTCCCAATTTAACACTATTGTGAGTACTCTCACACACCAAACTCAAGTCTCTAAACTGCTCAATTAAATCCAATTCCTTAACCATTAACATAGACATATGCAATGATTTCCGACTCAATGCATCAGCCACTACGTTTGCTTTACCCGGATGGTAATTCAAACCAAAGTCATAATCCTTCAGAAACTCTAACCATCTCCTCTGTCTCATATTCAGCTCTTTCTGATCCAACAAATACTTTAAACTTTTATGGTCACTGAAAACCTCAAATCTTGACCCGTACAAGTAATGTCTCCATAACTTCAGAACAAATACCACAGCTGCCAACTCTAAATCGTGCGTCGGATAGTTCCTCTCATGAACCCTCAGCTGTCTCGAAGCATAAGCTATAACTTGCTTATTCTGCATCAACACACCACCCAAACCCAACAATGAAGCATCACAGTAAACCTCAAAGGGTTCCGACGGACTCGGTAATATCAGAATAGGAGCAGTAGTTAACCTTCTCTTTAACTCTTGGAAACCTTCTTCACATTTTGAGTCCCAAACAAACGCTTGCCCCTTTCTGGTCAACATCGTCAACGGTAACGCCAACTTAGAAAATCCCTCAATGAACTTCCTATAATAACCAGCCAATCCAAGGAAACTTCGAATCTCAGCAACAGACTTCGGAGCTTCCCACTTAGACACCGCTTCTATCTTAGAAGGATCAACAGCAACACCACCTCTTGAAATTACATGACCAAGAAAACTAACCTCCTCTAACCAAAATTCACACTTGGATAGTTTAGCAAATAACTTCTTTTCTCGTAGAACTCCTAAAACCACTCTCAAATGTTCAGCATGCTCTTCTTCAGATTTCGAATACACCAAAATATCGTCAATAAATACCACAACAAACTTGTCTAGGTACGGATGGAAAATCCTATTCATATACTCCATAAATACTCCAGGCGCATTAGTCACACCAAAAGGCATTACAAAATACTCATAGTGTCCATACCTTGTTCTGAAAGCAGTCTTCTGAATATCCTCAGTTTTCACACGTATCTGATGATACCCAGATCTCAAATCTATTTTGCTGAACACACTCGCACCAACCAACTGATCCATCAAATCATCAATCCTCGGCAAAGGATACTGATTCTTGATCGTCACTTTATTCAGTTGCCTGTAGTCCACACACAACCTCATAGTACCGTCTTTCTTCTTAACCAATAACACTGGTGCACCCCACGGTGACACACTCGGACGAATAAATTTCTTATCCAACAGATCTTCCAACTGACTCTTCAATTCAGTTAACTCAACAGCAGACATACGGTACGGAGCCATCGATATCGGCCTAGTACCAGGTACCAAATCAATCGAGAACTCAACCTCACGCTCTGGCGGTAATTCATTCACTTCTTCAGGAAACACATCAGGAAAATCACACACCACAGCTAGATCGCAAATCACCAGTTTATCTTTAGCCTCCAAAGTCGCTAACAGCATAAACAACTCTGCCCCATCTGCTACTGCCTCATCCACCTGCCTCGCTGATAGAAACAAATCCTTTCCTTCCTCAATCTCAGGAAAGATCACAGTCTTATCAAAACAATTGATATAAACTCGGTTACACACCAACCAGTTCATACCCAGAATAACATCAATCTGCACTAGTGGAAGACACACTAGGTCCATCCCAAAGTCTCTACCAAAAATACTCAAAGGACAATTTAAACAAACTGAAGTAGTAGTCACTGAACCCTTCGCAGGAGTATCAATCACCATACTTCCAAGCATCTCAGATATCTCTAATTTAAGTTTCACAGCACAATCCAAAGATATAAAGGAATGAGTCGCACCGGTGTCAATAATAGCTACAAGAGGAAAGCCATTAATATAACACGTACCTCGGATCAAACGATCATCTGCAGCAGTCTCAGAACCCGATAAAGCAAAGACCTTGCCTCCCGACTGATTCTCTTTCTTCGGCTTAGGACACTGTGGGCTAATATGACCCACCTCTCCACAGTTGAAACAAGTCATAGTCTTCAACCGGCACTCTGCGGCCAAGTGACCACCTTTGCCACACTTGAAACACTTCTTCTCAGCACTGGTACACTCATGGAAACGATGTCCAGCCTGACCACATCTGTAACACTTAGCAGCATACTCAGTAACAGACCGATTACCCTGCTTCAATTCCAAGAACTCAATCTCTTTCTTTCCTCTGACATCCTCTGGAAAATACTTCCTCAGGAATCTCTCTCTGAACACAGCCCAAGTGATCTCAGCATTCCCAGCAGATTCCAACTCAGTGCGGTTAGCAACCCACCAATCATCTGCTTCTTCTGACAGCATATGCGTACCGAACCTGACCTTCTGGTTATCGGCACACTCAGTCACTCGGAAGATCCTCTCGATTTCCTTCAACCACTTCTGAGCACCATCTGGATCGTATGCTCCCTTGAACATTGGAGGATTGTTCTTCTGGAACTCACTCAGTTGACGAGCAGCTCCCATTCCCACAACATTCGGATTCCCTCCAAGTACTCCAGCTAGCATACCCAGAGCCTCAGCAATCGCAGCATCGTCTCTACCTCTTCCAGCCATCTCTATTCTGAGAACCCAACAAGATAAAACAATAAGTACTGATAGGGTTACACAACACCTATCACGTACAGGGGAAACAGAATAATTACGACTCGACTCGACCGACTATGCTCTGATACCACTAATGTAACACCCTTCTAAAATACCCCAAAATATTTAATTAAAATAGCAATATATCAATTAGAGTAATTATGCACTTAAGGGTGTCACACAATCATTTTACACCAATCATCAAAATATCCTGTCATGCTCATTTATTTAATCAAAATAAAACATTCGCATAATACGCAGCGGATACAAACTAACAATATTCCAACCATGTAATACATTACATGTAAAGTTGTTCAACAATCAACTGAAAACATAATAAAACATCCCGTCCCGATGTTACATCTACCAGAGCATGACTCACTAAGAAACTACACTAGACTCCAAGGACTAGCTTCTACTCAATCACTGCTCGTTACCTAAAAAATAGTTGTAAGGGTGAGTTTCTCAATCGATATAATAAGCATTATAAATTAACATGTAATGCCAAGTAATTTCACACATTCATCACCCTAATCAGATCATACATTCAGCAACGGCAACATCAACTAAAATCATACATCAACTCAACCACAAAACACACGTATAATATTGGAATACATCCATTCATATTATACGCCATACAATACAAATGCAATGAGACTCCATGCATGCGGTACCGACTATTCGTGAACATATAGTTCAACTTCACCGGCCAAATCCAGGTACGGCTACCAAGCTCACTAGTCCCACTCATTTGAGACCTAGTGACTCACATCACTAATTCCTCACCATGGGAATTAGCTACCACCCCAAGGGCCATGCTATGCACGCTAATTCACCTAGCATGCAACATCAAAGAAACAGTCCAAATGACTAACATCACTAATTCCTCACCATGGGAATTAGCTACCACCATAAAGGCCACATTATGCACGCTAATCACCTAGCAATGCTACATCATCAACAACAATTCAAGAATAGACATATGCTCACACTCTAGGCCATAAAACAGTCTATTCACAAATGCACACATAACTGATACATTCACAGCATCATGCATACCATCACACATCATCAGTATTTCATCACATAAGCATATCATATCATGCCAAATAACAACCACTGTATTAGCACACTCTACTAATACCTATACTACTCAAAACAACGGGGAATGATCCCTAATATATCATACATCAGCTAAATCACATTACTCAACTGAACAGCTAAAAACTGCACAACAACAGATCTGGAAAATCACAAGTCTGCCCATACGCGTACTGCCTAGTCCCATACGCGTATGGCCCATTTCTCAGCCAAATCCCATACGCGTAACACCATCTCATACGTGTATGCTACGCGTATCACTTCTCCATACGCGTACCAACAGAGACCAATCTACGTTCAAAACATCATCTTCCTCATCCATACGCGTATTTCCTAGTGCCATACGCGTACCATGCCATCTCATACGCGTATTGCCTAGTGCCATACGCGTATGACCAGAAACCAGACTTCCAGATATGCTATGGCTTTCTCTGCTACGAGATCTATCCAATTCAACCTTCCACAGTCCAATTTTTCACAATAATCGTTCATATCATCTAACACGAATCATACTCTATTCGATTTCCCAAATCCTAACACTATTACCTCTAATTCCTACGAATTTCCTTCGATTATGATCCAATTTCGTTCATTCCAAAAGTTCACAATTTTCAGCACGATTATTCCAATCAGAGGTAAATCAATGGTTTATCACTACCCACGACATATTATCCCATAATACCCATTAATCGACGATAAACCCCCTTACCTGAGTTAATCCGGCAAATCTCTGAGCTTCAAGCTTTTCCTTCCTTCAATCCTTGTTCTCTGGCTTTCTTTGCCCTTTTCCACTTTTCTGTCTCTTTTCCCTTTTCACGTGAAAATAACACTTTTTACCAAATGGAACCTTTTTACTGATTTCTACTTTTATTCCAATAATAACAATAAAAATAATCCCAATAATATTCCAATAATTATTATTCCAATAATAATAATAATTCCAATTATTTAATTAAATTAATAAATATATTATTAACTCAATTTAAATAATTATCTTATTTTTATCGGGGTGTTACATTTAACATCAACATTTCCATCATTCACACAATTCAATCAAATTTCATAGGTTTAACAACAACATTTTCATCACTCGCACAATTCAATCAAATTTCATAGGTTTAAAACCAACATCTTCATCATTCGCATAATTTAATCAAATTTCATATGTTTAACATCAACGTTTTCATCATTCACACAATTCAATCAAATGTCATAGGTTTAGCAACAACATCTTCATCATTCACATTATTCCATCAAATTTCATAGGTTTAACAACAACATTTTCTTCATCATTCGCACCATTCAATCAAATTTCATAGGTTTAACTTCAACATTTTCATCATTCACACAATTAAATCAAATTTCATAAGTTTAACATCAACGTTTTCGTCATTCACACAACTCAATCAAATTTCATGGGTTTAACAACAACATTTTTCATCGTTCACACAATTCAATCAAATCTCATAGGTTGAACATCAATGATTTCATCATTCACACAACTCAATCAAATTTCATAGGATTGACAATAACATCATTATCATTCATACAATTCAATCAAATTTAATGGGTTTAACAACAACATTTGCATCATTCACACATGTCAATCAAATTTCATAGGTTTAACAACCACATTCTCTTCATCATTCGCACAATTCAATTAAATTTCATGGGTTTAACATCAATATTTTCATCATTCACACAATTCAATCAAATTTCATAGGTTTAAGATCAACGTTTTCATCATTCGCACAATTCAATCAAATATCATGGGTTTAACAACAACATTTTTCATCATTCACACAATTCAATTAAATTTCATATGTTTAACATCAATGTTTTCATCACTCACACAATTCAATCAAATTTCATGGGTTTAACAACAACATTTGCATCATTCGCACAATTCAATCAAATTTCATAGGTTTAACATCAACATTTCCATCATTCCCACAATTCAATCAAATTTCATAGGTTTAACAACAACATTTTCATCACTCGCACAATTCAATCAAATTTCATAGGTTTAAAACCAACATCTTCATCATTCGCATAATTCAATCAAATTTCATATGTTTAACATCAACGTTTTCATCATTCACACAATTCAATCAAATGTCATAGGTTTAACAACAACATTTTCATCATTCACACAATTCAATCAAATGTCATAGGTTTAGCAACAACATCTTCATCATTCACATTATTCCATCAAATTTCATAGGTTTAACAACAACATTTTCTTCATCATTCGCACCATTCAATCAAATTTCATAGGTTTAACTTCAACATTTTCATCATTCAAACAATTAAATCAAATTTCATAAGTTTAACATCAACGTTTTCGTCATTCACACAACTCAATCAAATTTCATGGATTTAACAACAACATTTTTCATCGTTCACACAATTCAATCAAATCTCATAGGTTGAACATCAATGATTTCATCATTCACACAATTCAATCAAATTTCATAGGTTTAACAACAACATTTTTATCATTCACACAATTCAATCAAATTTCATCGGTTTAACAACAACATTTTCATCATTCACACAATTCAATCAAATTTCATAGGACTGACAATAACATCATTATCATTCATACAATTCAATCAAATTTAATGGGTTTAACAACAACATTTGCATCATTCACACATGTCAATCAAATTTCATAGGTTTAACAACCACATTCTCTTCATCATTCGCACAATTCAATCAAATTTCATGGGTTTAACATCAATATTTTCATCATTCACACAATTCAATCAAATTTCATAGGTTTAAGATCAACGTTTTCATCATTCGCACAATTCAATCAAATATCATGGGTTTAACAACAACATTTTTCATCATTCACACAATTCAATTAAATTTCATATGTTTAACATCAATGTTTTCATCACTCACACAATTCAATCAAATTTCATGGGTTTAACAACAACATTTGCATCATTCGCACAATTCAATCAAATTTCATAGGTTTAACATCAACATTTCCATCATTCACACAATTCAATCAAATTTCATAGGTTTAACAACAACATTTTCATCACTCGCACAATTCAATCAAATTTCGTGGGTTTAACAACAATATTTTCATCATTGACACAATTCAATCAAATTTCATAGGTTTAAAACCAACATCTTCATCATTCGCATAATTCAATCAAATTTCATATGTTTAACATCAACGTTTTCATCATTCACACAATTCAATCAAATGTCATAGGTTTAACAACAACATTTTCATCATTCACACAATTCAATCAAATGTCATAGGTTTAGCAACAACATCTTCATCATTCACATTATTCAATCAAATTTCATAGGTTTAACAACAACATTTTCTTCATCATTCGCACCATTCCATCAAATTTCATAGGTTTAACATCAACATTTTCATCATTCACACAATTCAATCAAATTTCATAAGTTTAACATCAACGTTTTCATCATTCACACAACTCAATAAAATTTCATGGGTTTAACAACAACATTTTTCATCATTCACACAATTCAATCAAATTTCATGGGTTTAACAACAACATTTTTCATCATTCACACAATTCAATCAAATTTCATAGGTTGAACATCAATGTTTTCATCATTCACACAATTCAATCAAATTTCATAGGTTTAACAACAACATTTTAATCATTCACACAATTCAATCAAATTTCATAGGTTTGACAATAACATCATTATCATTCACACAATTCAATCAAATTTAATGGGTTTAACAACAACATTTGCATCACTCACACATGTCAATCAAATTTCATAGGTTTAACAACGACATTTTCTTCATCATTCACACAATTCAATCAAATTTCATGGGTTTAACATCAATATTTTCATCATTCACACAATTAAATCAAATTTCATAGGTTTAAGATAAACGTTTTCATCATTCGCACAATTCAATCAAATATCATGGGTTTAACAACAACATTTTTTATCATTCACACAATTCAATTAAATTTCATATGTTTAACATCAATGTTTTCATCACTCACACAATTCAATCAAATTTCATGGGTTTAATAACAACATTTGCATCATTCGCACAATTCAATCAAATTTCATAGGTTTAACATCAACATTTCCATCATTCACACAATTCAATCAAATTTCATAGGTTTAACAACAACATTTTCATCACTCGCACAATTCAATCAAATTTCGTGGGTTTAACAACAATATTTTCATCATTGACACAATTCAATCAAATTTCATAGGTTTAAAACCAACATCTTCATCATTCGCATAATTCAATCAAATTTCATATGTTTAACATCAACGTTTTCATCATTCACACAATTCAATCAAATGTCATAGGTTTAACAACAACATTTTCATCATTCACACAATTCAATCAAATGTCATAGGTTTAGCAACAACATCTTCATCATTCACATTATTCAATCAAATTTCATAGGTTTAACAAAAACATTTTCTTCATCATTCGCACCATTCCATCAGATTTCATAGGTTTAACATCAACATTTTCATCATTCACACAATTCAATCAAATTTCATAGGTTTAAAACCAACATCTTCATCATTCGCATAATTCAATCAAATTTCATATGTTTAACATCAACGTTTTCATCATTCACACAATTCAATCAAATGTCATAGGTTTAACAACAACATTTTCATCATTCACACAATTCAATCAAATGTCATAGGTTTAGCAACAACATCTTCATCATTCACATTATTCAATCAAATTTCATAGGTTTAACAACAACATTTTCTTCATCATTCGCACCATTCCATCAGATTTCATAGGTTTAACATCAACATTTTCATCATTCACACAATTCAATCAAATTTCATAAGTTTAACATCAACGTTTTCATCATTCACACAACTCAATAAAATTTCATGGGTTTAACAACAACATTTTTCATCATTCACACAATTCAATCAAATTTCATCGGTTTAACAACAACATTTTCATCATTCACACAATTCAATCAAATTTCATAGGATTGACAATAACATCATTATCATTCATACAATTCAATCAAATTTAATGGGTTTAACAACAACATTTGCATCATTCACACATGTCAATCAAATTTCATAGGTTAAACAACCACATTGTCTTCATCATTCGCACAATTCAATCAAATTTCATGGGTTTAACATCAATATTTTCATCATTCACACAATTAAATCAAATTTCATAGGTTTAAGATAAACGTTTTCATCATTCGCACAATTCAATCAAATATCATGGGTTTAACAACAACATTTTTTATCATTCACACAATTCAATTAAATTTCATATGTTTAACATCAATGTTTTCATCACTCACACAATTCAATCAAATTTCATGGGTTTAATAACAACATTTGCATCATTCGCACAATTCAATCAAATTTCATAGGTTTAACATCAACATTTCCATCATTCACACAATTCAATCAAATTTCATAGGTTTAACAACAACATTTTCATCACTCGCACAATTCAATCAAATTTCGTGGGTTTAACAACAATATTTTCATCATTGACACAATTCAATCAAATTTCATAGGTTTAAAACCAACATCTTCATCATTCGCATAATTCAATCAAATTTCATATGTTTAACATCAACGTTTTCATCATTCACACAATTCAATCAAATGTCATAGGTTTAACAACAACATTTTCATCATTCACACAATTCAATCAAATGTCATAGGTTTAGCAACAACATCTTCATCATTCACATTATTCAATCAAATTTCATAGGTTTAACAAAAACATTTTCTTCATCATTCGCACCATTCCATCAGATTTCATAGGTTTAACATCAACATTTTCATCATTCACACAATTCAATCAAATTTCATAAGTTTAACATCAACGTTTTCATCATTCACACAACTCAATAAAATTTCATGGGTTTAACAACAACATTTTTCATCATTCACACAATTCAATCAAATTTCATCGGTTTAACAACAACATTTTCATCATTCACACAATTCAATCAAATTTCATAGGATTGACAATAACATCATTATCATTCATACAATTCAATCAAATTTAATGGGTTTAACAACAATATTTGCATCATTCACACATGTCAATCAAATTTCATAGGTTAAACAACCACATTCTCTTCATCATTCGCACAATTCAATCAAATTTCATGGGTTTAACATCAATATTTTCATCATTCACACAATTAAATCAAATTTCATAGGTTTAAGATCAACGTTTTCATCATTCGCATAATTCAATCAAATATCATGGGTTTAACAACAACATTTTTCATCATTCACACAATTCAATTAAATTTGATATGTTTAACATCAATGTTTTCATCACTCACACAATTCAATCAAATTTCATGGGTTTAATAACAAAATTTGCATCATTCGCACAATTCAATCAAATTTCATAGGTTTAACATCAACATTTCCATCATTCACACAATTCAATCAAATTTCATAGGTTTAACAACAACGTTTTCACCACTCGCACAATTCAATCAAATTTCGTGGGTTTAACAACAATATTTTCATCATTGACACAATTCAATCAAATTTCATAGGTTTAAAACCAACATCTTCATCATTCGCATAATTCAATCAAATTTCATATGTTTAACATCAACGTTTTCATCATTCACACAATTCAATCAAATGTCATAGGTTTAACAACAACATTTTCATCATTCACACAATTCAATCAAATGTCATAGGTTTAGCAACAACATCTTCATCATTCACATTATTCAATCAAATTTCATAGGTTTAACAAAAACATTTTCTTCATCATTCGCACCATTCCATCAGATTTCATAGGTTTAACATCAACATTTTCATCATTCACACAATTCAATCAAATTTCATAAGTTTAACATCAACGTTTTCATCATTCACACAACTCAATAAATTTCATGGGTTTAACAACAACATTTTTCATCATTCACACAATTCAATCAAATTTCATCGGTTTAACAACAACATTTTCATCATTCACACAATTCAATCAAATTTCATAGGATTGACAATAACATCATTATCATTCATACAATTCAATCAAATTTAATGGGTTTAACAACAATATTTGCATCATTCACACATGTCAATCAAATTTCATAGGTTAAACAACCACATTCTCTTCATCATTCGCACAATTCAATCAAATTTCATGGGTTTAACATCAATATTTTCATCATTCACACAATTAAATCAAATTTCATAGGTTTAAGATCAACGTTTTCATCATTCGCATAATTCAATCAAATATCATGGGTTTAACAACAACATTTTTCATCATTCACACAATTCAATTAAATTTCATATGTTTAACATCAATGTTTTCATCACTCACACAATTCAATCAAATTTCATGGGTTTAACAACAAAATTTGCATCATTCGCACAATTCAATCAAATTTCATAGGTTTAACATCAACATTTCCATCATTCACACAATTCAATCAAATTTCATAGGTTTAACAACAACGTTTTCATCACTCGCACAATTCAATCAAATTTCGTGGGTTTAACAACAATATTTTCATCATTGACACAATTCAATCAAATTTCATAGGTTTAAAACCAACATCTTCATCATTCGCATAATTCAATCAAATTTCATATGTTTAACATCAACGTTTTCATCATTCACACAATTCAATCAAATGTCATAGGTTTAACAACAACATTTTCATCATTCACACAATTCAATCAAATGTCATAGGTTTAGCAACAACATCTTCATCATTCACATTATTCAATCAAATTTCATAGGTTTAACAAAAACATTTTCTTCATCATTCGCACCATTCCATCAGATTTCATAGGTTTAACATCAACATTTTCATCATTCACACAATTCAATCAAATTTCATAAGTTTAACATCAACGTTTTCATCATTCACACAACTCAATAAAATTTCATGGGTTTAACAACAACATTTTTCATCATTCACACAATTCAATCAAATTTCATCGGTTTAACAACAAAATTTTCATCATTCACACAATTCAATCAAATTTCATAGGATTGACAATAACATCATTATCATTCATACAATTCAATCAAATTTAATGGGTTTAACAACAATATTTGCATCATTCACACATGTCAATCAAATTTCATAGGTTAAACAACCACATTCTCTTCATCATTCGCACAATTCAATCAAATTTCATGGGTTTAACATCAATATTTTCATCATTCACACAATTAAATCAAATTTCATAGGTTTAAGATCAACGTTTTCATCATTCGCATAATTCAATCAAATATCATGGGTTTAACAACAACATTTTTCATCATTCACACAATTCAATTAAATTTGATATGTTTAACATCAATGTTTTCATCACTCACACAATTCAATCAAATTTCATGGGTTTAACAACAAAATTTGCATCATTCGCACAATTCAATCAAATTTCATAGGTTTAACATCAACATTTCCATCATTCACACAATTCAATCAAATTTCATAGGTTTAACAACGTTTTCACCACTCGCACAATTCAATCAAATTTCGTGGGTTTAACAACAATATTTTCATCATTGACACAATTCAATCAAATTTCATAGGTTTAAAACCAACATCTTCATCATTCGCATAATTCAATCAAATTTCATATGTTTAACATCAACGTTTTCATCATTCACACAATTCAATCAAATGTCATAGGTTTAACAACAACATTTTCATCATTCACACAATTCAATCAAATGTCATAGGTTTAGCAACAACATCTTCATCATTCACATTATTCAATCAAATTTCATAGGTTTAACAACAACATTTTCTTCATCATTCGCACCATTCCATCAAATTTCATAGGTTTAACATCAACATTTTCATCATTCACACAATTCAATCAAATTTCATAAGTTTATCATCAACGTTTTCATCATTCACACAACTCAATAAAATTTCATGGGTTTAACAACAACATTTTTCATCATTCACACAATTCAATCAAATTTCATGGGTTTAACAACAACATTTTTCATCATTCACACAATTCAATCAAATTTCATAGGTTGAACATCAATGTTTTCATCATTCACACAATTCAATCAAATTTCATAGGTTTAACAACAACATTTTAATCATTCACACAATTCAATCAAATTTCATAGGTTTGACAATAACATCATTATCATTCACACAATTCAATCAAATTTAATGGGTTTAACAACAACATTTGCATCACTCACACATGTCAATCAAATTTCATAGGTTTAACAACGACATTTTCTTCATCATTCGCACAATTCAATCAAATTTCATGGGTTTAACATCAATATTTTCATTATTCACACAATTCAATCAAATTTCATAGGTTTAAGATCAACGTTTTCATCATTCACACAATTCAATCAAATATCATGTGTTTAACAACAACATTTTTCATCATTCATACAATTCAATTAAATTTCATAGGTTTAACATCAATGTTTTCATCATTCACACAATTCAATCAAATTTCATAGGTTGAATATCAACGTTTTCATCATTCACACAATTCAATCAAATTTCATAGGTTTAACATCAACATTTTCATCATTCACACAATTCAATCAAATTTCATAGGATTGACAATAACATCATTATCATTCATACAATTCAATCAAATTTAATGGGTTTAACAACAACATTTGCATCATTCACACATGTCAATCAAATTTCATAGGTTTAACAACCACATTCTCTTCATCATTCGCACAATTCAATCAAATTTCATGGGTTTAACATCAATATTTTCATCATTCACACAATTAAATCAAATTTCATACGTTTAAGATCAACGTTTTCATCATTCGCACAATTCAATAAAATATCATGGGTTTAACAACAACATTTTTCATCATTCACACAATTCAATTAAATTTCATATGTTTAACATCAATGTTTTCATCACTCACACAATTCAATCAAATTTCATAAGTTTAACATCAACGTTTTCATCATTCACACAACTCAATAAAATTTCATGGGTTTAACAACAACATTTTTCATCATTCACACAATTCAATCAAATTTCATCGGTTTAACAACAACATTTTCATCATTCACACAATTCAATCAAATTTCATAGGATTTACAATAACATCAATATCATTCATACAATTCAATCAAATTTAATGGGTTTAACAACAATATTTGCATCATTCACACATGTCAATCAAATTTCATAGGTTAAACAACCACATTCTCTTCATCATTCGCACAATTCAATCAAATTTCATGGGTTTAACATCAATATTTTCATCATTCACACAATTAAATCAAATTTCATAGGTTTAAGATCAACGTTTTCATCATTCGCATAATTCAATCAAATATCATGGGTTTAACAACAACATTTTTCATCATTCACACAATTCAATTAAATTTCATATGTTTAACATCAATGTTTTCATCACTCACACAATTCAATCAAATTTCATGGGTTTAACAACAAAATTTGCATCATTCGCACAATTCAATCAAATTTCATAGGTTTAACATCAACATTTCCATCATTCACACAATTCAATCAAATTTCATAGGTTTAACAACAACGTTTTCATCACTCGCACAATTCAATCAAATTTCGTGGGTTTAACAACAATATTTTCATCATTGACACAATTCAATCAAATTTCATAGGTTTAAAACCAACATCTTCATCATTCGCATAATTCAATCAAATTTCATATGTTTAACATCAACGTTTTCATCATTCACACAATTCAATCAAATGTCATAGGTTTAACAACAACATTTTCATCATTCACACAATTCAATCAAATGTCATAGGTTTAGCAACAACATCTTCATCATTCACATTATTCAATCAAATTTCATAGGTTTAACAACAACATTTTCTTCATCATCCGCACCATTCCATCAAATTTCATAGGTTTAACATCAACATTTTCATCATTCACACAATTCAATCAAATTTCATAAGTTTATCATCAACGTTTTCATCATTCACACAACTCAATAAAATTTCATGGGTTTAACAACAACATTTTTCATCATTCACACAATTCAATCAAATTTATGGGTTTAACAACAACATTTTTCATCATTCACACAATTCAATCAAATTTCATAGGTTGAACATCAATGTTTTCATCATTCACACAATTCAATCAAATTTCATAGGTTTAACAACAACATTTTAATCATTCACACAATTCAATCAAATTTCATAGGTTTGACAATAACATCATTATCATTCACACAATTCAATCAAATTTAATGGGTTTAACAACAACATTGGCATCACTCACACATGTCAATCAAATTTCATAGGTTTAACAACGACATTTTCTTCATCATTCGCACAATTCAATCAAATTTAATGGGTTTAACATCAATATTTTCATTATTCACACAATTCAATCAAATTTCATAGGTTTAAGATCAACGTTTTCATCAGTCACACAATTCAATCAAATATCATGTGTTTAACAACAACATTTTTCATCATTCATACAATTCAATTAAATTTCATAGGTTTAACATCAATGTTTTCATCATTCACACAATTCAATCAAATTTCATAGGTTGAATATCAACGTTTTCATCATTCACACAATTCAATCAAATTTCATAGGTTTAACATCAACATTTTCATCATTCACACAATTCAATCAAATTTCATAGGATTGACAATAATATCATTATCATTCATACAATTCAATCAAATTTAATGGGTTTAACAACAACATTTGCATCATTCACACATGTCAATCAAATTTCATAGGTTTAACAACCACATTCTCTTCATCATTCGCACAATTCAATCAAATTTCATAGGTTGAACATCAATGTTTTCATCATTCACACAATTCAATCAAATTTCATAGGTTTAACAACAACATTTTAATCATTCACACAATTCAATCAAATTTCATAGGTTTGACAATAACATCATTATCATTCACACAATTCAATCAAATTTAATGGGTTTAACAACAACATTTGCATCACTCACACATGTCAATCAAATTTCATAGGTTTAACAACGACATTTTCTTCATCATTCGCACAATTCAATCAAATTTCATGGGTTTAACATCAATATTTTCATTATTCACACAATTCAATCAAATTTCATAGGTTTAAGATCAACGTTTTCATCATTCACACAATTCAATCAAATATCCTGTGTTTAACAACAACATTTTTCATCATTCATACAATTCAATTAAATTTCATAGGTTTAACATCAATGTTTTCATCATTCACACAATTCAATCAAATTTCATAGGTTGAATATCAACGTTTTCATCATTCACACAATTCAATCAAATTTCATAGGTTTAACATCAACATTTTCATCATTCACACAATTCAATCAAATTTCATAGGATTGACAATAACATCATTATCATTCATACAATTCAATCAAATTTAATGGGTTTAACAACAACATTTGCATCATTCACACATGTCAATCAAATTTCATAGGTTTAACAACCACATTCTCTTCATCATTCGCACAATTCAATCAAATTTCATGGGTTTAACATCAATATTTTCATCATTCACACAATTAAATCAAATTTCATACGTTTAAGATCAACGTTTTCATCATTCGCACAATTCAATAAAATATCATGGGTTTAACAACAACATTTTTCATCATTCACACAATTCAATTAAATTTCATATGTTTAACATCAATGTTTTCATCACGCACACAATTCAATCAAATTTCATAAGTTTAACATCAACGTTTTCATCATTCACACAACTCAATAAAATTTCATGGGTTTAACAACAACATTTTTCATCATTCACACAATTCAATCAAATTTCATCGGTTTAACAACAACATTTTCATCATTCACACAATTCAATCAAATTTCATAGGATTGACAATAACATCAATATCATTCATACAATTCAATCAAATTTAATGGGTTTAACAACAATATTTGCATCATTCACACATGTCAATCAAATTTCATAGGTTAAACAACCACATTCTCTTCATCATTCGCACAATTCAATCAAATTTCATGGGTTTAACATCAATATTTTCATCATTCACACAATTAAATCAAATTTCATAGGTTTAAGATCAACGTTTTCATCATTCGCATAATTCAATCAAATATCATGGGTTTAACAACAACATTTTTCATCATTCACACAATTCAATTAAATTTCATATGTTTAACATCAATGTTTTCATCACTCACACAATTCAATCAAATTTCATGGGTTTAACAACAAAATTTGCATCATTCGCACAATTCAATCAAATTTCATAGGTTTAACATCAACATTTCCATCATTCACACAATTCAATCAAATTTCATAGGTTTAACAACAACGTTTTCATCACTCGCACAATTCAATCAAATTTCGTGGGTTTAACAACAATATTTTCATCATTGACACAATTCAATCAAATTTCATAGGTTTAAAACCAACATCTTCATCATTCGCATAATTCAATCAAATTTCATATGTTTAACATCAACGTTTTCATCATTCACACAATTCAATCAAATGTCATAGGTTTAACAACAACATTTTCATCATTCACACAATTCAATCAAATGTCATAGGTTTAGCAACAACATCTTCATCATTCACATTATTCAATCAAATTTCATAGGTTTAACAACAACATTTTCTTCATCATTCGCACCATTCCATCAAATTTCATAGGTTTAACATCAACATTTTCATCATTCACACAATTCAATCAAATTTCATAAGTTTATCATCAACGTTTTCATCATTCACACAACTCAATAAAATTTCATGGGTTTAACAACAACATTTTTCATCATTCACACAATTCAATCAAATTTATGGGTTTAACAACAACATTTTTCATCATTCACACAATTCAATCAAATTTCATAGGTTGAACATCAATGTTTTCATCATTCACACAATTCAATCAAATTTCATAGGTTTAACAACAACATTTTAATCATTCACACAATTCAATCAAATTTCATAGGTTTGACAATAACATCATTATCATTCACACAATTCAATCAAATTTAATGGGTTTAACAACAACATTGGCATCACTCACACATGTCAATCAAATTTCATAGGTTTAACAACGACATTTTCTTCATCATTCGCACAATTCAATCAAATTTAATGGGTTTAACATCAATATTTTCATTATTCACACAATTCAATCAAATTTCATAGGTTTAAGATCAACGTTTTCATCAGTCACACAATTCAATCAAATATCATGTGTTTAACAACAACATTTTTCATCATTCATACAATTCAATTAAATTTCATAGGTTTAACATCAATGTTTTCATCATTCACACAATTCAATCAAATTTCATAGGTTGAATATCAACGTTTTCATCATTCACACAATTCAATCAAATTTCATAGGTTTAACATCAACATTTTCATCATTCACACAATTCAATCAAATTTCATAGGATTGACAATAATATCATTATCATTCATACAATTCAATCAAATTTAATGGGTTTAACAACAACATTTGCATCATTCACACATGTCAATCAAATTTCATAGGTTTAACAACCACATTCTCTTCATCATTCGCACAATTCAATCAAATTTCATGGGTTTAACATCAATATTTTCATCATTCACACAATGAAATCAAATTTCATACGTTTAAGATCAACGTTTTCATCATTCGCACAATTCAATAAAATATCATGGGTTTAACAACAACATTTTTCATCATTCACACAATTCAATTAAATTTCATATGTTTAACATCAATGTTTTCATCACTCACACAATTCAATCAAATTTCATGGGTTTAACAACAACATTTGCATCATTCGCACAATTCAATCAAATTTCATAGGTTTAACATCAACATTTCCATCATTCACACAATTCAATCAAATTTCATAGGTTTAACAACAACGTTTTCATCACTCGCACAATTCAATCAAATTTCGTGGGTTTAACAACAATATTTTCATCATTGACACAATTCAATCAAATTTCATAGGTTTAAAACCAACATCTTCATCATTCGCATAATTCAATCAAATTTCATATGTTTAACATCAACGTTTTCATCATTCACACAATTCAATCAAATGTCATAGGTTTAACAACAACATTTTCATCATTCACACAATTCAATCAAATGTCATAGGTTTAGCAACAACATCTTCATCATTCACATTATTCAATCAAATTTCATAGGTTTAACAACAACATTTTCTTCATCATTCGCACCATTCCATCAAATTTCATAGGTTTAACATCAACATTTTCATCATTCACACATTTCAATCAAATTTCATAGGTTTGACAATAACATCATTATCATTCACACAATTCAATCAAATTTAATGGGTTTAACAACAACATTGGCATCACTCACACATGTCAATCAAATTTCATAGGTTTAACAACGACATTTTCTTCATCATTCGCACAATTCAATCAAATTTAATGGGTTTAACATCAATATTTTCATTATTCACACAATTCAATCAAATTTCATAGGTTTAAGATCAACGTTTTCATCAGTCACACAATTCAATCAAATATCATGTGTTTAACAACAACATTTTTCATCATTCATACAATTCAATTAAATTTCATAGGTTTAACATCAATGTTTTCATCATTCACACAATTCAATCAAATTTCATAGGTTGAATATCAACGTTTTCATCATTCACACAATTCAATCAAATTTCATAGGTTTAACATCAACATTTTCATCATTCACACAATTCAATCAAATTTCATAGGATTGACAATAATATCATTATCATTCATACAATTCAATCAAATTTAATGGGTTTAACAACAACATTTGCATCATTCACACATGTCAATCAAATTTCATAGGTTTAACAACCACATTCTCTTCATCATTCGCACAATTCAATCAAATTTCATGGGTTTAACATCAATATTTTCATCATTCACACAATGAAATCAAATTTCATACGTTTAAGATCAACGTTTTCATCATTCGCACAATTCAATAAAATATCATGGGTTTAACAACAACATTTTTCATCATTCACACAATTCAATTAAATTTCATATGTTTAACATCAATGTTTTCATCACTCACACAATTCAATCAAATTTCATGGGTTTAACAACAACATTTGCATCATTCGCACAATTCAATCAAATTTCATAGGTTTAACATCAACATTTCCATCATTCACACAATTCAATCAAATTTCATAGGTTTAACAACAACGTTTTCATCACTCGCACAATTCAATCAAATTTCGTGGGTTTAACAACAATATTTTCATCATTGACACAATTCAATCAAATTTCATAGGTTTAAAACCAACATCTTCATCATTCGCATAATTCAATCAAATTTCATATGTTTAACATCAACGTTTTCATCATTCACACAATTCAATCAAATGTCATAGGTTTAACAACAACATTTTCATCATTCACACAATTCAATCAAATGTCATAGGTTTAGCAACAACATCTTCATCATTCACATTATTCAATCAAATTTCATAGGTTTAACAACAACATTTTCTTCATCATTCGCACCATTCCATCAAATTTCATAGGTTTAACATCAACATTTTCATCATTCACACATTTCAATCAAATTTCATAGGTTTGACAATAACATCATTATCATTCACACAATTCAATCAAATTTAATGGGTTTAACAACAACATTTGCATCACTCACACATGTCAATCAAATTTCATAGGTTTAACAACGACATTTTCTTCATCATTCGCACAATTCAATCAAATTTCATGGGTTTAACATCAATATTTTCATTATTCACACAATTCAATCAAATTTCATAGGTTTAAGATCAACGTTTTCATCATTCACACAATTCAATCAAATATCATGTGTTTAACAACAACATTTTTCATCATTCATACAATTCAATTAAATTTCATAGGTTTAACATCAATGTTTTCATCATTCACACAATTCAATCAAATTTCATAGGTTGAATATCAACGTTTTCATCATTCACACAATTCAATCAAATTTCATAGGTTTAACATCAACATTTTCATCATTCACACAATTCAATCAAATTTCATAGGATTGACAATAACATCATTATCATTCATACAATTCAATCAATTTAATGGGTTTAACAACAACATTTGCATCATTCACACATGTCAATCAAATTTCATAGGTTTAACAACCACATTCTCTTCATCATTCGCACAATTCAATCAAATTTCATGGGTTTAACATCAATATTTTCATCATTCACACAATGAAATCAAATTTCATACGTTTAAGATCAACGTTTTCATCATTCGCACAATTCAATAAAATATCATGGGTTTAACAACAACATTTTTCATCATTCACACAATTCAATTAAATTTCATATGTTTAACATCAATGTTTTCATCACTCACACAATTCAATCAAATTTCATGGGTTTAACAACAACATTTGCATCATTCGCACAATTCAATCAAATTTCATAGGTTTAACATCAACATTTCCATCATTCACACAATTCAATCAAATTTCATAGGTTTAACAACAACATTTTCATCACTCGCACAATTCAATCAAATTTCATAGGTTTAAAACCAACATCTTCATCATTCGCATAATTCAATCAAATTTCATATGTTTAACATCAACGTTTTCATCATTCACACAATTCAATCAAATGTCATAGGTTTAACAACAACATTTTCATCATTCACACAATTCAATCAAATGTCATAGGTTTAGCAACAACATCTTCATCATTCACATTATTCAATCAAATTTCATAGGTTTAACAACAACATTTTCTTCATCATTCGCACCATTCCATCAAATTTCATAGGTTTAACATCAACATTTTCATCATTCACACAATTCAATCAAATTTCATAAGTTTTACATCAACGTTTTCATCATTCACCCAACTCAATAAAATTTCATGGGTTTAACAACAACATTTTTCATCATTCACACAATTCAATCAAATTTCATGGGTTTAACAACAACATTTTTCATCATTCACACAATTCAATCAAATTTCATAGGTTGAACATCAATGTTTTCATCATTCACACAATTCAATCAAATTTCATAGGTTTAACAACAACATTTTATCATTCACACAATTCAATCAAATTTCATAGGTTTGACAATAACATCATTATCATTCACACAATTCAATCAAATTTAATGGGTTTAACAACAACATTGGCATCACTCACACATGTCAATCAAATTTCATAGGTTTAACAACGACATTTTCTTCATCATTCGCACAATTCAATCAAATTTCATGGGTTTAACATCAATATTTTCATTATTCACACAATTCAATCAAATTTCATAGGTTTAAGATCAACGTTTTCATCAGTCACACAATTCAATCAAATATCATGTGTTTAACAACAACATTTTTCATCATTCATACAATTCAATTAAATTTCATAGGTTTAACATCAATGTTTTCATCATTCACACAATTCAATCAAATTTCATAGGTTGAATATCAACGTTTTCATCATTCACACAATTCAATCAAATTTCATAGGTTTAACATCAACATTTTCATCATTCACACAATTCAATCAAATTTCATAGGATTGACAATAATATCATTATCATTCATATAATTCAATCAAATTTAATGGGTTTAACAACAACATTTGCATCATTCACACATGTCAATCAAATTTCATAGGTTTAACAACCACATTCTCTTCATCATTCGCACAATTCAATCAAATTTCATGGGTTTAACATCAATATTTTCATCATTCACACAATGAAATCAAATTTCATACGTTTAAGATCAACGTTTTCATCATTCGCACAATTCAATAAAATATCATGGGTTTAACAACAACATTTTTCATCATTCACACAATTCAATTAAATTTCATATGTTTAACATCAATGTTTTCATCACTCACACAATTCAATCAAATTTCATGGGTTTAACAACAACATTTGCATCATTCGCACAATTCAATCAAATTTCATAGGTTTAACATCAACATTTCCATCATTCACACAATTCAATCAAATTTCATAGGTTTAACAACAACGTTTTCATCACTCGCACAATTCAATCAAATTTCGTGGGTTTAACAACAATATTTTCATCATTGACACAATTCAATCAAATTTCATAGGTTTAAAACCAACATCTTCATCATTCGCATAATTCAATCAAATTTCATATGTTTAACATCAACGTTTTCATCATTCACACAATTCAATCAAATGTCATAGGTTTAACAACAACATTTTCATCATTCACACAATTCAATCAAATGTCATAGGTTTAGCAACAACATCTTCATCATTCACATTATTCAATCAAATTTCATAGGTTTAACAACAACATTTTCTTCATCATTCGCACCATTCCATCAAATTTCATAGGTTTAACATCAACATTTTCATCATTCACACATTTCAATCAAATTTCATAGGTTTGACAATAACATCATTATCATTCACACAATTCAATCAAATTTAATGGGTTTAACAACAACATTTGCATCACTCACACATGTCAATCAAATTTCATAGGTTTAACAACGACATTTTCTTCATCATTCGCACAATTCAATCAAATTTCATGGGTTTAACATCAATATTTTCATTATTCACACAATTCAATCAAATTTCATAGGTTTAGATCAACGTTTTCATCATTCACACAATTCAATCAAATATCATGTGTTTAACAACAACATTTTTCATCATTCATACAATTCAATTAAATTTCATAGGTTTAACATCAATGTTTTCATCATTCACACAATTCAATCAAATTTCATAGGTTGAATATCAACGTTTTCATCATTCACACAATTCAATCAAATTTCATAGGTTTAACATCAACATTTTCATCATTCACACAATTCAATCAAATTTCATAGGATTGACAATAACATCATTATCATTCATACAATTCAATCAAATTTAATGGGTTTAACAACAACATTTGCATCATTCACACATGTCAATCAAATTTCATAGGTTTAACAACCACATTCTCTTCATCATTCGCACAATTCAATCAAATTTCATGGGTTTAACATCAATATTTTCATCATTCACACAATGAAATCAAATTTCATACGTTTAAGATCAACGTTTTCATCATTCGCACAATTCAATAAAATATCATGGGTTTAACAACAACATTTTTCATCATTCACACAATTCAATTAAATTTCATATGTTTAACATCAATGTTTTCATCACTCACACAATTCAATCAAATTTCATGGGTTTAACAACAACATTTGCATCATTCACACAATTCAATCAAATTTCATAGGTTTAACATCAACATTTCCATCATTCACACAATTCAATCAAATTTCATAGGTTTAACAACAACGTTTTCATCACTCGCACAATTCAATCAAATTTCGTGGGTTTAACAACAATATTTTCATCATTGACACAATTCAATCAAATTTCATAGGTTTAAAACCAACATCTTCATCATTCGCATAATTCAATCAAATTTCATATGTTTAACATCAACGTTTTCATCATTCACACAATTCAATCAAATGTCATAGGTTTAACAACAACATTTTCATCATTCACACAATTCAATCAAATGTCATAGGTTTAGCAACAACATCTTCATCATTCACATTATTCAATCAAATTTCATAGGTTTAACAACAACATTTTCTTCATCATTCGCACCATTCCATCAAATTTCATAGGTTTAACATCAACATTTTCATCATTCACACATTTCAATCAAATTTCATAGGTTTGACAATAACATCATTATCATTCACACAATTCAATCAAATTTAATGGGTTTAACAACAACATTTGCATCACTCACACATGTCAATCAAATTTCATAGGTTTAACAACGACATTTTCTTCATCATTCGCACAATTCAATCAAATTTCATGGGTTTAACATCAATATTTTCATTATTCACACAATTCAATCAAATTTCATAGGTTTAAGATCAACGTTTTCATCATTCACACAATTCAATCAAATATCATGTGTTTAACAACAACATTTTTCATCATTCATACAATTCAATTAAATTTCATAGGTTTAACATCAATGTTTTCATCATTCACACAATTCAATCAAATTTCATAGGTTGAATATCAACGTTTTCATCATTCACACAATTCAATCAAATTTCATAGGTTTAACATCAACATTTTCATCATTCACACAATTCAATCAAATTTCATAGGATTGACAATAACATCATTATCATTCATACAATTCAATCAAATTTAATGGGTTTAACAACAACATTTGCATCATTCACACATGTCAATCAAATTTCATAGGTTTAACAACCACATTCTCTTCATCATTCGCACAATTCAATCAAATTTCATGGGTTTAACATCAATATTTTCATCATTCACACAATGAAATCAATTTCATACGTTTAAGATCAACGTTTTCATCATTCGCACAATTCAATAAAATATCATGGGTTTAACAACAACATTTTTCATCATTCACACAATTCAATTAAATTTCATATGTTTAACATCAATGTTTTCATCACTCACACAATTCAATCAAATTTCATGGGTTTAACAACAACATTTGCATCATTCGCACAATTCAATCAAATTTCATAGGTTTAACATCAACATTTCCATCATTCACACAATTCAATCAAATTTCATAGGTTTAACAACAACGTTTTCATCACTCGCACAATTCAATCAAATTTCGTGGGTTTAACAACAATATTTTCATCATTGACACAATTCAATCAAATTTCATAGGTTTAAAACCAACATCTTCATCATTCGCATAATTCAATCAAATTTCATATGTTTAACATCAACGTTTTCATCATTCACACAATTCAATCAAATGTCATAGGTTTAACAACAACATTTTCATCATTCACACAATTCAATCAAATGTCATAGGTTTAGCAACAACATCTTCATCATTCACATTATTCAATCAAATTTCATAGGTTTAACAACAACATTTTCTTCATCATTCGCACCATTCCATCAAATTTCATAGGTTTAACATCAACATTTTCATCATTCACACAATTCAATCAAATTTCATAGGTTTAACATCAACATTTTCATCATTCACATTCACACTCAATCAATCAAATTTCATGGGTTTAACAACACATTTTTCATCATTCACACAATTCAATCAAATTTCATGGGTTTAACACAACATTTTCATCATTCACACAATTCAATCAAATTTCATAGGTTGATCACATCAACACAATTTCAAATTCATCACACATTCATTCAATTCAATTTTTCATAGGTTTAACATCATGTTTTCATCATTTTCATCATTTCACACATCATTCAACAATTCAATCAAATTTCATAGGATTGACAATAACATCATTATCATCATTTCATACAATTCAATCAAATTTAATGGGTTTAACAACAACATTTGCATCATTCACACATGTCAATCAAATTTCATAGGTTTAACAACCACATTCTCTTCATCATTCGCACAATTCAATCAAATTTCATGGGTTTAACATCAATATTTTCATCATTCACACAATGAAATCAAATTTCATACGTTTAAGATCAACGTTTTCATCATTCGCACAATTCAATAAATATCATGGGTTTAACAACAACATTTTTCATCATTCACACAATTCAATTAAATTTCATATGTTTAACATCAATGTTTTCATCACTCACACAATTCAATCAAATTTCATGGGTTTAACAACAACATTTGCATCATTCGCACAATTCAATCAAATTTCATAGGTTTAACATCAACATTTCCATCATTCACACAATTCAATCAAATTTCATAGGTTTAACAACAACGTTTTCATCACTCGCACAATTCAATCAAATTTCGTGGGTTTAACAACAATATTTTCATCATTGACACAATTCAATCAAATTTCATAGGTTTAAAACCAACATCTTCATCATTCGCATAATTCAATCAAATTTCATATGTTTAACATCAACGTTTTCATCATTCACACAATTCAATCAAATGTCATAGGTTTAACAACAACATTTTCATCATTCACACAATTCAATCAAATGTCATAGGTTTAGCAACAACATCTTCATCATTCACATTATTCAATCAAATTTCATAGGTTTAACAACAACATTTTCTTCATCATTCGCACCATTCCATCAAATTTCATAGGTTTAACATCAACATTTTCATCATTCACACAATTCAATCAAATTTCATAAGTTTTACATCAACGTTTTCATCATTCACCCAACTCAATAAAATTTCATGGGTTTAACAACAACATTTTTCATCATTCACACAATTCAATCAAATTTCATGGGTTTAACAACAACATTTTTCATCATTCACACAATTCAATCAAATTTCATAGGTTGAACATCAATGTTTTCATCATTCACACAATTCAATCAAATTTCATAGGTTTAACAACAACATTTTAATCATTCACACAATTCAATCAAATTTCATAGGTTTGACAATAACATCATTATCATTCACACAATTCAATCAAATTTAATGGGTTTAACAACAACATTGGCATCACTCACACATGTCAATCAAATTTCATAGGTTTAACAACGACATTTTCTTCATCATTCGCACAATTCAATCAAATTTCATGGGTTTAACATCAATATTTTCATTATTCACACAATTCAATCAAATTTCATAGGTTTAAGATCAACGTTTTCATCATTCACACAATTCAATCAAATATCATGTGTTTAACAACAACATTTTTCATCATTCATACAATTCAATTAAATTTCATAGGTTTAACATCAATGTTTTCATCATTCACACAATTCAATCAAATTTCATAGGTTGAATATCAACGTTTTCATCATTCACACAATTCAATCAAATTTCATAGGTTTAACATCAACATTTTCATCATTCACACAATTCAATCAAATTTCATAGGATTGACAATAACATCATTATCATTCATACAATTCAATCAAATTTAATGGGTTTAACAACAACATTTGCATCATTCACACATGTCAATCAAATTTCATAGGTTTAACAACCACATTCTCTTCATCATTCGCACAATTCAATCAAATTTCATGGGTTTAACATCAATATTTTCATCATTCACACAATGAAATCAAATTTCATACGTTTAAGATCAACGTTTTCATCATTCGCACAATTCAATAAAATATCATGGGTTTAACAACAACATTTTTCATCATTCACACAATTCAATTAAATTTCATATGTTTAACATCAATGTTTTCATCACTCACACAATTCAATCAAATTTCATGGGTTTAACAACAACATTTGCATCATTCGCACAATTCAATCAAATTTCATAGGTTTAACATCAACATTTCCATCATTCACACAATTCAATCAAATTTCATAGGTTTAACAACAACGTTTTCATCACTCGCACAATTCAATCAAATTTCGTGGGTTAACAACAATATTTTCATCATTGACACAATTCAATCAAATTTCATAGGTTTAAAACCAACATCTTCATCATTCGCATAATTCAATCAAATTTCATATTTTAACATCAACGTTTTCATCATTCACACAATTCAATCAAATGTCATAGGTTTAACAACAACATTTTCATCATTCACACAATTCAATCAAATGTCATAGGTTTAGCAACAACATCTTCATCATTCACATTATTCAATCAAATTTCATAGGTTTAACAACAACATTTTCTTCATCATTCGCACCATTCCATCAAATTTCATAGGTTTAACATCAACATTTTCATCATTCACACATTTCAATCAAATTTCATAGGTTTGACAATAACATCATTATCATTCACACAATTCAATCAAATTTAATGGGTTTAACAACAACATTTGCATCACTCACACATGTCAATCAAATTTCATAGGTTTAACAACGACATTTTCTTCATCATTCGCACAATTCAATCAAATTTCATGGGTTTAACATCAATATTTTCATTATTCACACAATTCAATCAAATTTCATAGGTTTAAGATCAACGTTTTCATCATTCACACAATTCAATCAAATATCATGTGTTTAACAACAACATTTTTCATCATTCATACAATTCAATTAAATTTCATAGGTTTAACATCAATGTTTTCATCATTCACACAATTCAATCAAATTTCATAGGTTGAATATCAACGTTTTCATCATTCACACAATTCAATCAAATTTCATAGGTTTAACATCAACATTTTCATCATTCACACAATTCAATCAAATTTCATAGGATTGACAATAACATCATTATCATTCATACAATTCAATCAAATTTAATGGGTTTAACAACAACATTTGCATCATTCACACATGTCAATCAAATTTCATAGGTTTAACAACCACATTCTCTTCATCATTCGCACAATTCAATCAAATTTCATGGGTTTAACATCAATATTTTCATCATTCACACAATGAAATCAAATTTCATACGTTTAAGATCAACGTTTTCATCATTCGCACAATTCAATAAAATATCATGGGTTTAACAACAACATTTTTCATCATTCACACAATTCAATTAAATTTCATATGTTTAACATCAATGTTTTCATCACTCACACAATTCAATCAAATTTCATGGGTTTAACAACAACATTTGCATCATTCGCACAATTCAATCAAATTTCATAGGTTTAACATCAACATTTCCATCATTCACACAATTCAATCAAATTTCATAGGTTTAACAACAACGTTTTCATCACTCGCACAATTCAATCAAATTTCGTGGGTTTAACAACAATATTTTCATCATTGACACAATTCAATCAAATTTCATAGGTTTAAAACCAACATCTTCATCATTCGCATAATTCAATCAAATTTCATATGTTTAACATCAACGTTTTCATCATTCACACAATTCAATCAAATGTCATAGGTTTAACAACAACATTTTCATCATTCACACAATTCAATCAAATGTCATAGGTTTAGCAACAACATCTTCATCATTCACATTATTCAATCAAATTTCATAGGTTTAACAACAACATTTTCTTCATCATTCGCACCATTCCATCAAATTTCATAGGTTTAACATCAACATTTTCATCATTCACACAATTCAATCAAATTTCATAAGTTTTACATCAACGTTTTCATCATTCACCCAACTCAATAAAATTTCATGGGTTTAACAACAACATTTTTCATCATTCACACAATTCAATCAAATTTCATGGGTTTAACAACAACATTTTTCATCATTCACACAATTCAATCAAATTTCATAGGTTGAACATCAATGTTTTCATCATTCACACAATTCAATCAAATTTCATAGGTTTAACAACAACATTTTAATCATTCACACAATTCAATCAAATTTCATAGGTTTGACAATAACATCATTATCATTCACACAATTCAATCAAATTTAATGGGTTTAACAACAACATTTGCATCACTCACACATGTCAATCAAATTTCATAGGTTTAACAACGACATTTTCTTCATCATTCGCACAATTCAATCAAATTTCATGGTTTAACATCAATATTTTCATTATTCACACAATTCAATCAAATTTCATAGGTTTAAGATCAACGTTTTCATCATTCACACAATTCAATCAAATATCATGTGTTTAACAACAACATTTTTCATCATTCATACAATTCAATTAAATTTCATAGGTTTAACATCAATGTTTTCATCATTCACACAATTCAATCAAATTTCATAGGTTGAATATCAACGTTTTCATCATTCACACAATTCAATCAAATTTCATAGGTTTAACATCAACATTTTCATCATTCACACAATTCAATCAAATTTCATAGGATTGACAATAACATCATTATCATTCATACAATTCAATCAAATTTAATGGGTTTAACAACAACATTTGCATCATTCACACATGTCAATCAAATTTCATAGGTTTAACAACCACATTCTCTTCATCATTCGCACAATTCAATCAAATTTCATGGGTTTAACATCAATATTTTCATCATTCACACAATGAAATCAAATTTCATACGTTTAAGATCAACGTTTTCATCATTCGCACAATTCAATAAAATATCATGGGTTTAACAACAACATTTTTCATCATTCACACAATTCAATTAAATTTCATATGTTTAACATCAATGTTTTCATCACTCACACAATTCAATCAAATTTCATGGGTTTAACAACAACATTTGCATCATTCGCACAATTCAATCAAATTTCATAGGTTTAACATCAACATTTCCATCATTCACACAATTCAATCAAATTTCATAGGTTTAACAACAACATTTTCATCACTCGCACAATTCAATCAAATTTCGTGGGTTTAACAACAATATTTTCATCATTGACACAATTCAATCAAATTTCATAGGTTTAAAACCAACATCTTCATCATTCGCATAATTCAATCAAATTTCATATGTTTAACATCAACGTTTTCATCATTCACACAATTCAATCAAATGTCATAGGTTTAACAACAACATTTTCATCATTCACACAATTCAATCAAATGTCATAGGTTTAGCAACAACATCTTCATCATTCACATTATTCAATCAAATTTCATAGGTTTAACAACAACATTTTCTTCATCATTCGCACCATTCCATCAAATTTCATAGGTTTAACATCAACATTTTCATCATTCACACAATTCAATCAAATTTCATAAGTTTAACATCAACGTTTTCATCATTCACACAACTCAATAAAATTTCATGGGTTTAACACAACATTTTTCATCATTCACACAATTCAATCAAATTTCATGGGTTTAACAACAACATTTTTCATCATTCACACAATTCAATCAAATTTCATAGGTTGAACATCAATGTTTTCATCATTCACACAATTCAATCAAATTTCATAGGTTTAACAACAACATTTTAATCATTCACACAATTCAATCAAATTTCATAGGTTTGACAATAACATCATTATCATTCAGACAATTCAATCAAATTTAATGGGTTTAACAACAACATTTGCATCACTCACACATGTCAATCAAATTTCATAGGTTTAACAACGACATTTTCTTCATCATTCGCACAATTCAATCAAATTTCATGGGTTTAACATCAATATTTTCATTATTCACACAATTCAATCAAATTTCATAGGTTTAGATCAACGTTTTCATCATTCACACAATTCAATCAAATATCATGTGTTTAACAACAACATTTTTCATCATTCATACAATTCAATTAAATTTCATAGGTTTAACATCAATGTTTTCATCATTCACACAATTCAATCAAATTTCATAGGTTGAATATCAACGTTTTCATCATTCACACAATTCAATCAAATTTCATAGGTTTAACATCAACATTTTCATCATTCACACAATTCAATCAAATTTCATAAGTTTAACATCAACGTTTTCATCATTCACACAACTCAATAAATTTCATGGGTTTAACAACAACATTTTTCATCATTCACACAATTCAATCAAATTTCATGGGTTTAACAACAACATTTTCATCATTCACACAATTCAATCAAATTTCATAGGTTGAACATCAATGTTTTCATCATTCACACAATTCAATCAAATTTCATAGGTTAACAACAACATTTTAATCATTCACACAATTCAATCAAATTTCATAGGTTTGACAATAACATCATTATCATTCAGACAATTCAATCAAATTTAATGGGTTTAACAACAACATTTGCATCACTCACACATGTCAATCAAATTTCATAGGTTTAACAACGACATTTTCTTCATCATTCGCACAATTCAATCAAATTTCATGGGTTTAACATCAATATTTTCATTATTCACACAATTCAATCAAATTTCATAGGTTTAAGATCAACGTTTTCATCATTCACACAATTCAATCAAATATCATGTGTTTAACAACAACATTTTTCATCATTCATACAATTCAATTAAATTTCATAGGTTTAACATCAATGTTTTCATCATTCACACAATTCAATCAAATTTCATAGGTTGAATATCAACGTTTTCATCATTCACACAATTCAATCAAATTTCATAGGTTTAACATCAACATTTTCATCATTCACACAATTCAATCAAATTTCATAGGATTGACAATAACATCATTATCATTCATACAATTCAATCAAATTTAATGGGTTTAACAACAACATTTGCATCATTCACACATGTCAATCAAATTTCATAGGTTTAACAACCACATTCTCTTCATCATTCGCACAATTCAATCAAATTTCATGGGTTTAACATCAATATTTTCATCATTCACACAATTAAATCAAATTTCATACGTTTAAGATCAACGTTTTCATCATTCGCACAATTCAATAAAATATCATGGGTTTAACAACAACATTTTTCATCATTCACACAATTCAATTAAATTTCATATGTTTAACATCAATGTTTTCATCACTCACACAATTCAATCAAATTTCATGGGTTTAACAACAACATTTGCATCATTCGCACAATTCAATCAAATTTCATAGGTTTAACATCAACATTTCCATCATTCACACAATTCAATCAAATTTCATAGGTTTAACAACAACATTTTCATCACTCGCACAATTCAATCAAATTTCGTGGCTTTAACAACAATATTTTCATCATTGACACAATTCAATCAAATTTCATAGGTTTAAAACCAACATCTTCATCATTCGCATAATTCAATCAAATTTCATATGTTTAACATCAACGTTTTCATCATTCACACAATTCAATCAAATGTCGTAGGTTTAACAACAACATTTTCATCATTCACACAATTCAATCAAATGTCATAGGTTTAGCAACAACATCTTCATCATTCACATTATTCAATCAAATTTCATAGGTTTAACACAAACATTTTCTTCATCATTTGCACCATTCCATCAGATTTCATAGGTTTAACATCAACATTTTCATCATTCACACAATTCAATCAAATTTCATAAGTTTAACATCAACGTTTTCATCATTCACACAACTCAATAAAATTTCATGGGTTTAACAACAACATTTTTCATCATTCACACAATTCAATCAAATTTCATCGGTTTAACAACAACATTTTCATCATTCACACAATTCAATCAAATTTCATAGGATTGACAATAACATCATTATCATTCATACAATTCAATCAAATTTAATGGGTTTAACAACAATATTTGCATCATTCACACATGTCAATCAAATTTCATAGGTTAAACAACCACATTCTCTTCATCATTCGCACAATTCAATCCATTTCATGGGTTTAACATCAATATTTTCATCATTCACACAATTAAATCGAATTTCATAGGTTTAAGATCAACGTTTTCTTCATTCGCATAATTCAATCAAATATCATGGGTTTAACAACACATTTTTCATCATTCACACAATTCAATTAAATTTCATATGTTTAACATCAATGTTTTCATCACTCACACAATTCAATCAAATTTCATGGGTTTAACAACAAATTTGCATCATTCGCACAATTCAATCAAATTTCATAGGTTTAACATCAACATTTCCATCATTCACACAATTCAATCAAATTTCATAGGTTTAACAACAACGTTTTCATCACTCGCACAATTCAATCAAATTTCGTGGGTTTAACAACAATATTTTCATCATTGACACAATTCAATCAAATTTCATAGGTTTAAAACCAACATCTTCATCATTCGCATAATTCAATCAAATTTCATATGTTTAACATCAACGTTTTCATCATTCACACAATTCAATCAAATGTCATAGGTTTAACAACAACATTTTCATCATTCACACAATTCAATCAAATGTCATAGGTTTAGCAACAACATCTTCATCATTCACATTATTCAATCAAATTTCATAGGTTTAACAACAACATTTTCTTCATCATTCGCACCATTCCATCAAATTTCATAGGTTTAACATCAACATTTTCATCATTCACACAATTCAATCAAATTTCATAAGTTTAACATCAACGTTTTCATCATTCACACAACTCAATAAATTTCATGGGTTTAACGACAACATTTTTCATCATTCACACAATTCAATCAAATTTCATGGGTTTAACAACAACATTTTTCATCATTCACACAATTCAATCAAATTTCATAGGTTGAACATCAATGTTTTCATCATTCACACAATTCAATCAAATTTCATAGGTTTAACAACAACATTTTAATCATTCACACAATTCAATCAAATTTCATAGGTTTGACAATAACATCATTATCATTCACACAATTCAATCAAATTTAATGGGTTTAACAACAACATTTGCATCACTCACACATGTCAATCAAATTTCATAGGTTTAACAACGACATTTTCTTCATCATTCGCACAATTCAATCAAATTTCATGGTTTAACATCAATATTTTCATTATTCACACAATTCAATCAAATTTCATAGGTTTAAGATCAACGTTTTCATCATTCACACAATTCAATCAAATATCATGTGTTTAATGTAACACCCCGAATTAAATAAGAGGATTATTTAATTAAGTTAATAATATATTTAATAATTTAATTAAATAAATTGAATTATTGGATTATTATTATTATTATTATTATTATTATATTTTTGGAATAATAATTAGTGGAAAATGTATAAGTTGGAATAAGAGAAAAGGGTTCATTGTTGGTAAAGAGTTTTCACGTGAAACAGAGAAAGCGGCTAAAAGGTGAAAAGTGGAGAAAGAGCAAAGGAAGAAGAACGGAAAAGCTTGACGCTTAGAGATTGCCGAATTATCTCAGGTAAGGGGGTTTTATCGTCGATTAATGGGTATTATGGGATAATATGTAATGGGTAGTGATAAGTCGTTGATTTGACCCTAATTGGGATTGTTGAATGCTGAAAAATTGTGATGAATAAACTGGGTTTAAGCTGTAATTGAGTCCGTAATTGTGTGACTCGTGTTTCCCCGAACGTGTAGCTTTTTACGGAAATTGAATCGGAGTCCGGAAGTCCTCCAACGGCGGAAAATGCGGAAACTCTGCATTCTGCCTTGTGTTAGCGCAGGAACTGCTGTTTTGTCTGCGTTAACCGGTTAACCCAGGGCGTTAACCGGTTAACACTGTTTTGAATTGTGAAAATGTGCTATTTTGCCTGCGTTAACCGTTAACCCAGGGCGTTAACCGGTTAACACTGTTGCGTTTTGCCAGAAAATGTATTTTTGTCCTGCGTTAACCGGTTAACCCAGGGCGTTAACTGGTTAACACTGTTGGAAATTAGAAAAATTGGTATTTTAATGTTGTGAACGTAATTGGTGATTGGCCTATTTTAGTGATTGTGAGGAATGATTTTGTTGGGTTTATGTTATGAAATGGTGATCCAATTATGTTGATCAGTTGTGTTAAAGTTGTTGAAAATACTGAGTTGTAGGCTTGATGAGCCAAAGTTGATTATAAGTTGATTTTTGTTGAATATGTTGTTGTGTTGATATTATTATTATGTTGTTGACAGTTTAAAGTCGTGTATGCCATGTACATTCATATGCATTAAGTCGGAGCTTTGCTCACACCAGTTGGCCTGGATTGGCAAAATTTTAAGTTGAAAGTTGAAGGCTTATGCCTTGATGCCCACTAAAATGGCAATGATTTTTAAGTTGGGAGTTTTACTCCGAATGGTACCACATGCATGACGAGTCGAGTCTCATTTGAGTTGCATTTTATGTTGTTCTTGAGTATGATGTTGAGTTGATAACTGCCGTTGCCGTATGTGTAATCTGATTTGGGTGATGAAACGTGTTAAATTACTTAGCATTACATGATGATTATAATGCTTATTATATTGATTGAGAGACTCACCCTTACAGTTATTTTTCAGGTAACGAGCAATGAGCTGAGTAGAAGCTAATGCTTGGAGTCTAGTGTAGTCGCTTTAGTGGGTCATGCTCTGATAGATGTAACATCGGGACGGGATGTTTTAATTATTTTGTTTGTCGGTTGTTGAACCATTTTTCATGTATACGTTATATGTTTTTGGAATGGTTGAGTTGATTTATATCCGCTGCGAATTGTGCAAAAACGTTATTTTGATTAAATAATGAGCATGACGGTTATTATGTTGTTAATTATTGTGTGACACCCTTGGTGCATATTTACTCTGATACTTGTTGTTGTTATTTTAATTAATATTTGGGGTATTTTAGAAGGGTGTTACATTAGTGGTATCAGAGCAGGTCGGTCTGTCCGGCCAGTTGTCGTGTCGTTACTGTCTAACAATTGTGTATTGTTACCAATCTAACTTTAAGTTGTGTTGTATGGATAAGTTGAAATGGCTGGAAGGAATGACGCTGCAATGGCTGCCGCGATGCAAGCAATGGCACAAGCGGTGCAGAACTTGCCAAATGCTGGTGGAGATGCTGGATCACGTAGCTTGGCGACTTTTCAAAGAGAGAATCCGCCGGTGTTTAAAGGGAAGCATGATCCAGATGCAGCCTTGGGATGGTTGAAAGAAATTGAGAGAATCTTCCGTGTTATGGATTGCACTCCAGCTCAGAAGGTTCGGTATGGTACTCACATGCTAGCAGTCGAACTGATGACTGGTGGCTAGAGACTCACGAGAGGTTGACCGTGGCAGGTGAAGACATTACTTGGGATGTATTCCGTAGGGAATTCCTGAGAAAGTATTATCCGGAAGATGTCCGTGGTAAGAAGGAAATTGAGTTCCTTGAGCTGAAGCAAGGAAACATGTCTGTCACTGATTATGCTGCGAAATTTGTGGAGCTGTCCAAATTTTATCCTCATTACACTGGTGCTGGTGCTGAATTTTCAAAGTGCATCAAGTTTGAAAATGGACTGCGCTCTGAAATTAAGAAAGCTGTTGGGTATCAGAAGATACGCATTTTTACTGATTGGTTGATAGCTGCAGGATATTTGAAGAAGACAATAATGCTCATTACAAGATTGTCAGTGACCGCAGGGGCAAGCAACATCAAAATCGTGGCAAGCCGTATGATGCCCCAGTGGGAAAAGGGAAACAGGGAGCTGCTCCGGCTCAGAGGACTAGTAGGGGAGGTGCTCCTGCTGGTATAGTTTGCTTCAAATGTGGTCAGGCTGGTCATAAGAGTAATGTATGCACTGCTGAAGTAAAGAGTGTTTTCGCTGTGGTAAGACTGGTCATGCAATAGCTGATTGCAAGCACAAGGAAATGATTTGTTTTAATTGTGGCGAAGAAGGGCATATTGGAAGTCAGTGTCAGAAGCCAAAGAAATCTCAGACTGGGAAGGTTTTTGCATTGACCGGAACTCAAACCTCCTGTGAGGACAGACTTATCCGAGGTACATGTTTCATAAATGGTACTCCTTTAATTACTATTATTGATACCGGTGCTACCCACTGTTTTATTTCTGCTAACTGTGCTCGAGACTGGGTTTAAAATTGTCCGCTTTGGATGGTGAATTGATTGTTGAGACCCCAGCTAAGGGATCAGTAACTACTTCTTTGGTATGTTTAAAATGTCCTTTGTCGATCTTCGATAAAGATTTCTATGTTGATTAGTATTTTTGCAGTTGGATGGGATGGATGTAATTCTTGGTATGAACTGGTTAGAGTATAATTATGTTCATATAAATTGTCATCATAAGTCGGTGAGGTTTTCCACTCCTGAAGAGGAAGGAGTTGACTTATTACCTTTCAGAGAATTGCGAAAATTGATGAAAGAGGAGCTCAGATGTTTTCTTTGATGGCGACGTTGTCGGTTGAAAGTAAAGCTAAGATAGAGGAACTGTTAGTGGTGAAAGAATTCCCTGAAGTTTTTCCTGATTGAAAATTCCTAGTGTGCCGCCAAAGAGGGAAGTTGAATTTACTATTGATCTGGTACCTGGTACTAGGCCTGTTTCGATGGCACCGTATAGAATGTCGGCATCTGAATTGTATGAATTAAAGAAGCAATTGGAAGACTTACTTGAGAAGAAGTTTATAAGGCCAAGTGTGTCGCCGTGGGAGCTCCATTTGCTAGTAAAGAAGAAAGAGGGTAGTATGAGGCTTTGTATTGATTATAGACAATTGAATAAAGTAACGATCAGAATAAGTATCCACTACCGAGAATAGATGATTTGATGGATCAATTAGTGGGTGCTTGTGTGTTCAGTAAAATCGATTTGAGATCGGGCTATCATCAGATCAAAGTGAAAGATGAAGACATCAGAAGACACGCGTTCAGAACTCGTATGGACATTATGAGTATTCTGTGATGCCTTTCGGTGTGACTAATGCGCCGGGAGTATTTATGGAATACATGAATCGTATTTTCCATACTTATCTGGATCATTTTTGGTGGTAGTATTATTGATGATATTTTGATTTACTCTAAGTCCGAAGGAGAGCACCAGGAACTTTGAGATTAGTATTGGAGGTTTTGAAAGATAAGAATTGTATGCGAAGTTGTCCAAGTGTGAGTTTTGGTTAAGAGAAGTCAGTTTTCTCGGCCATGTAATTTCAGGAAAAGGTATTGCGTAGATCCTTCCAAGGTAGAAGCTGTATTGCAATGGGAAACTCCTAAGTCGGTTACCGAGATTAGAAGCTTTTTGGGATTAGCTGGATATTATAGAAGATTTATTGAAGGATTTTCTAAGTTAGCACTTCCGTTGACTAAATTAACTTTGCAAAGGTAAAGCTTTCGTGTGGGATGTTCAGTGCGAAGAGAGTTTTAATGAATTAAGAGGAGATTGACGTCGGCGCCGGTTTTGACTTTGCAAAATCCGGAGGAACCGTTTATAATTTACTGTGATGCTTCATTGATGGGTTTGGGAGGTGTGCTCATGCAGAATAATAAAGTAATTGCTTATGCGTCGCGACAGTTGAGAATTCATGAAAAGAACTATCCTACGCATGATCTTGAACTTGCTGCTGCTAGTATGTTTGCGCTAAAAACTTTGGAGGCATTACCTTTATGGTTCAAGATTCGAGGTTTTCAGCGATCATAAAAAGTTAAAGTATCTATTTGATCAGAAAGAGCTGAACATTGAGACCCCGTAGGTGGTTCGAATTGCTTAAGGATTATGATTTCGGTTTGAATTATCTCCAGGAAAGCAAATGTTTGTGGCCGATGCTTTAAGTAGAAAGACCTTGCATGTGTCGCAATGATGATTAAGAGTTGGAATTAATTGAGCAATTTCGGATATGAGTTTGGTTTGCGAAGTAACACCGCAGAGTGTGATGCTAGGAATGCTAAAGATTAATAATGATTTATGGATAGTATCGAGAGGCACAGAAATTGGATGTGAAATTAGTAATCCTTACAAATCGTTGTGGTCAATTCAGAGAAAAGTGACTTTACGGTTGATGCGGAGGTGTGTTGAATTAGGGGAAAGAATTTGTATTTCCTGAGACTCAATTTTGACGACGTTTTGAAAGAATATTCTAGAGGAGGGTCATAGAAGCAGCTTGAGTATTCATCCAGGAGCTACTAAAATGTATCATTTAAAGAAATTATTTTGGTGGCCCGAATGAAAGAAGATGTGGCTCGTTTGTGGTATGCGTGCTTAACTTGTCAGAAGTCGAAGATTGACATTCAAAGACCAGCCTGCTGTGGTTGATGCAACCGTTGGAAGTTCCAGAATGGAATGGGATAGCATTTCTATGGATTTGTAACGGGCGGCTGCGCCCTGCTACCTTGCGAGGCATGATTCGATTTGGGTGATCGTTCATAGGCTCACGAAGTCAAGTCTCACTTCATACCTATAACATCACTTACCCAATTGCGAAGTTGGCAGAGAGATTTACCATCCGAGTAGTTGTAAAGTTGCATGGTGTTCCTCTGTGTATTATGTCGGACAGAGATCCGAGGTTTACATCGGGATTTTGGAAAAGTTTGCAAGATTCTTTGGGATCTAAGTTGAGGTTGAGTTCGGCATATCATCCTCAGACTGATGGCCAAACTGAGAGAACTATTCAGTCATTGGAAGATTTACTGAGAGCTGGTGTTTTCTTGAACAAGGAGGTTCATGGGACACTTATCTTGCATTGATCGAGTTCACATACAATAATAGTTACCATTCTAGTATCGGGATGGCGCCTTTTTTGAAGCATTATATGGTCGTAGGTTTAGAACTCCGTTGTGTTGGCACTAATCTGGTGAGGGTGTAGTACTTGGACCAGTTAGTTCGGAACTAACCGAGAAAGTGAGTTTATTCCGGGAGAAGATGAAAGCTTCTCAGAGTAGGCAGAAGAGTTACCATGACAGCGAAGAAGATTTTAGAATTTCAAGCTGGTGACCATTGTGTTTTTGAGAGTCACACCCTGTGACCGGTGTTGGAGGGCTTTGAAGTCTAAAAAGCTCACTCCTCGCTTCATTGGTCCTTATCAAATCTTAGAACGAGTTGGAAACAGTTGCTTATCCGGATGGCATTCCACCTAATCTTTCGAATTTGCATGGATGTATTCCATGTGTCGGCACTTCGGAAGTATATCTCAGATCCGTCTCATGTGGTTAGTATGGATGATGTTCAAGTGCGAGATAATTTAACAGTAGAGACAAAGCCTGTACGAGTTGAAGATCGTGAAACAAAGACTCTTCGAGGAAAAGAGATTGTGTTTGGGTTAAAGTCGTTTGGTTGGGAGCTACGGGCGAAAGCATGACATGGGAACTTGAGAGTCGGATGAGGGAGTCTTATCCGGATTTATTTGCTTGAGGTATGTTTTTCGAGGACGAAAACTCTTTTAGTAGGGGAGAGTTGTAAAACCCCGAATTAAATCAAGAATTAAATAATTTATTAGTTAAAATATATTTAATAATTTAATT